>NW_007578322.1:99444-215134 GCF_000690725.1 Stegastes partitus
TGTGTTGTACATCACATGGGCTGAGAGGTTGCCTTCAAGAAGGAAGCCCTTACTCTGGAAACGGCACCTTAAGGCTTGACTGAAGTTTGCTTCTGATCCCATGGACAAAGAAAAGGCTTTCTGGAGGAAGTTTTTATGGTCAGATGAAACAAAAAATGTGCTATTTGGCCACAATGACTAGAAATATGTTTGGAGGAGAGAAGGCGAGGCCTTTAACCCCAAGAACAGCAAACCTACTGTCAAGCATGGTGGTGGCAGTATTATGCTCTGTTGCAGGGGAACTGGTGCCTTACACTAGATAAATGGAATAATGAAGGGGAAGGATTACCTCCACAGTCTTCAGGAAAACCAGAAGGTAGGGCCTTGGATGGAGTTGGGTGTTCCAGCAAGATGATTACCTCGAACACACCTCAACAGTGGTAAAGAAATAGCTAAAATGGGCTAAAATTACGGTTTTAGACTGGTCTCCCTAAAGTCCTGAGGAGTTTTCAAAGATACAACCAGAAGCTCGTGAATGACTACCAAAAGTGCGTAGATCAGATGAAAATGGTCAAGGTACGCTTAACCAAATATTAGCATGACTGTATGTATATTTTTGAGACAGTAGATTTTCTCATATTTCCAGATCAGCTGTAATAAATCAATGAAAGAATCAAAATGCATTATTTTTTTGTGACAAACATGCATGTGTTTCAGTGATTTCATCATAGCAAATTAAGAATTAAAGGAGACCTTCATTTAAAAGAATGTTTTCTCTCGGTGAAACACAGCCACTAAGCATAAAGACTCACTTCCCAGCTATGGGTCATGAGGCAGTTTTGTGCTGCATTTAAAAGCTTATATGGGATTAACAGTCTTAACAAAGTTTTGCTGAGTGGTATACAATCTAGACGTCGCCATCTTCGAGTCCTTCCCATTAATTAAACATTTCAGTTCCAGAGTTCAAACACAATCCGCAATTGGTAATCCATCAGTTACTCTGACCAAATCGCTTGTCTCTGTGAAAATCAAAGCATGCAAAACCAAACCAGCTCGTCTTCTTCCAACCAAACGTGCAACTCATGGAAACTAACGAGGAGAGAGGAAGAGAAGCTCGGCACTTCACTGGACTGTGTTCAAAGGAGGCCTGGTTCTACATATCTATAAAGCTTTACTTCAGAGGAGGAACACAGCTACACAAGGTTTTTCACAATTGATCTCATCCTCCTTTCATCTCTTTCTTTCCATTATCCACTTGCAGCGGCGTTTACACAGAAGCCTGCAGCCGGTTGAAGCGGTGGACTGACAGCATCCATGACCGGAGAAGCTCCCGTACAATCAGCGTTTTGTGTCACCTGCAAACAGGTATGACTCTCTATTTACTACATGCATGTTGTGGCAGTGCTGCATGCGTGAACAGGAAAGACTGGGAGAGACGTTGGGATGATTAGCTCAGCCAAACAAGCATATTTCAGGCAGAGAGCTATTTTGCTGAACACAGGACATCTCCCACAACTTTAAACCTGCCCCGATCAATATTTTCCAGCCACTGACGGCAGCTGTTGTCAAAAAAACGCTAATAAATCTACTGTGGGCAATTTGCTCAGCACGAAGCGGCAGACAGACGCAGTTAGAAACTAGCAGGGCAGCATTTATCAGCTACAGAGCCACATATTCAGAGATTTGAAAAAAATAATGCAAAGAGAAGAGTGAATATCGGGTTTAAATTGATCAGATGGGCAAAAACATGACGATCAATAAATGCTGCTGCTGCCCCAGACAAGTCTGCTGGATGGTGACGGCCAGTAAACACGTTCAAATGATATGCTGTTTTCCAAAAAGCAAACAGTTTGAACTGTAAACTTGTGAACAGCTTACTGTTAACGTACAGATTTTTCCAGTTTTGTTAAACTAAAGTAATAAAAACAAAGACCAAAAATTGTAAATCGCATCTTTATCAAATAATCTCTACTTTTATCAACAGTACTTTGCTCTTTTACATCATTACAAGTTACTCTGCATGTCTACTGTATATAAATCAGGAAAAAAAATCATTATTTTACAGATATTTTTACAGATACAGCCACTATTTGAAAGAAAAATTGTGTATCTTATGGATTAGAAAATAATAAAGAACTTTTTTCACTGTTATTTTACAGAATCCCCCAGTTAAAGAACAAATTTTTAACTGGGTGTAAAAAAACAAATATGCCAAAATTATACATTATGTCCACATCAGACATCTATATATTTTTTTTTTTTTTACAAATAATCATTTATTTTTTCACAATAACTTTAAAATTTTACAGTTTCCCACTATCATTTGCTGCCAAATCTTTATAGGGCTTTATTTTTTTTTTTCTTTTTTACAATGCGTGACATGTGGATGTGGAGGTTTGGTCATACAAGTAAGAGCAATATAACTATTGACTTTTGCTGTTATTAATATGCTGGTAATGATTCATAGAGTCATATATTGTAATTTATAGAATTCATTACATTACAAGCCAACAACATACCATTGTTGAGGTAATGGTTCGCTGCACAGCTGCTACATGGGGCGAAGAAATGCTTTTTTTTTTTTGCAAGTTTAACAAAGACAAAAAGCTTAAGCGGTAAATATTTGATGAGACAGTGAAATCTGTTAAGCTAAAGCAGCAAACTCCCTCCTCTCCAGGCAAAATAAACCTGTTTGGGTGAATTTATCAAGTTAAAGAAACTTCCCTGGTCTGGCATTACGCTTTAAGCAGCTTAAAAAGAATAAGTTCAACGAAGCTTGTTGCACAAGGAGACCTACTGGGCTGCATCTTTCACGTTCCAATTGACTCTCCGCCAACGGAGGCTACCTGGTTTCGCTTTAAGGCTGTTTATCTGGCAGCGTGAATGATGTTTAGCTGCTTTAGGTGTCAAAGGGAGGGAGCCGAGCAAATCTTTCAAACAGGAATTTTTGTTTTAAAGCTCTGAAAATATTGGAAACTCACACGTTTATTGCTTCTTTGGCTGACTGTTACTGCAGATGGTGTTCTACTAAACTACTTTTATTTGTGAAGGTGATACATATAAAAGTGTTTTGACATTTTTTTCCAAAAAGAAAATGCACAAAAATATGAGTTAAATCGCTAAATAGGACTGGAATGGAAGTAGATAAAATCGATTCAGGAGGAGCTGTGGAGATGATTTGCTGCAGATGAGCTCAGTCTGTATTTACAGTTTAAAAAATGAAGTTAATAGTATAAAAAGTGACCAAGAGAATCTTTTAACCTGCATGACTCATATGTCATCTGATACTCACAGTGGGAGAACATCGCTCTCTGACTCTGGCTTTTTTTTTTTCTTTAAACTCTCAAATGTATTAATTCGTTGGGCATTTTCTTTTGTTTTTCACATATTTTGAGGGAACATTCAGCATGCAGCACATGAACCTGCGGGGCTGTGAAATAGGGCACATCTTTTCATTTTGGAAAAGCAGCTGGCGAAGATGCAGTGAGATTATAGATTGGGGGTGGCAACTCTGGGAGAGAAGTAAGAAATAGTTCAGGTGCTACTCCTGAAAGATTTATAATTGAACTCATTCATCTTTCCGTCTTCTCATCACATATGCTGCGTGCACGCCTCGACAGCTCTGCCAAAAATTACACTAAAGAGACAACACCTAGGCTCACAGCTGCCTCCAGCCGTATGGAGGATGAAGGAGAAATGGATCTTATGTAACCTCACTACTCTGCTTCATTAAACTGAACTGTTTGCTGAAATGTTATGAAACATCGAAAATAAAAAAAGCAACGATAGGACGCTGAAAAAAGACTCCGCCAATAGAGGTAAAAAGGATAAAGTACATAAAAAGCCTGCTCAATGGATGTTTAAAAGGTTATTTGGAAGACAACAATTTTTCAAGAGAGATTATTGTAGAAACTGAGCTGCCTCAAGCCTCACTGGGCTAAGAGTAGGTTTTAAATCCCGCCAGCGTATTTAATCTGCGCTTCATTAACTTCTGAAGTTTCTAGACGAGGTGGCGGTTCACTTACATCATCTGGGGGTTCATCGTGCACCTGGCTTTAATTGCGGTTGAATTGCCTTGCAGGTGGCTTTCACAGAAGGTAATATCATTTCCGCGTCTCTCGCAGGATGTGCGCATAAGCATTTTTTTTTTTCACTCAAAACTGCACTCGAATCTCAAAGTGGCTTACAAAGAGTACAAAGTGTGGTAATTCCTGAAACAAAGTGGATCAGAAATCCTCAGGAGTAAAAATCTCAAATTCAAGTCTTGCCTAAAACGTTTACTGATACACAGTGGCGTTACCAAAATAAAAGTAGTTATACACAGTGTAAATAAATGGTTGCTGCGTACTGAAACATTTTCTTATCGTGCATTGTTATTTCCAGATGGCCATGCTTTCCAGGTTTTCACATTACAGGGTTGTGTTCACACCTGTGAGTGTTGCTGCTTATAGAGTTCACACTTCTTACAAGAAAGAAGTCACGTGCACTAACAAGTACTTCTCATCCTGCAATAATTCTGTATAATTCCACAGTTACTCACATGTAAAACTCAGTGTTTAACTCCCCTGAAGGCCTTATCCATCTTCTCCAGTGGCTGTAAAGAGCTCACACAACTCACACAGAAGCAGTTACATACATGCATTAGTCAAGTCCGCACCTACACTTTGATTAATAGCACCGGGCGGCCGGTAACAAAAGACCAAAACTGTGCTTCGTGCAGGGCTAAATGTGGAACGATTCGCGTGGTTGGAAGACGAGTCTGGCACCAATTTGGCCAAATTTTGCAGTCGCTTTTCACAAAAAGCATCCAGTATGAACTTGAGCTCAATCCTGTGGGCAGAGGGCTTGATTGGATGTTAACTAAAACTATTCGGCGCCCTTGCACAACCCGGCCACTGGATATACAGCAGAGATGTCGAGGCCTCATTCTAGCCATCTTTTATACAGTCTATGGGGCGGAGAGGGGTTCTGACGGTCGGCGCTGAGACACACGGCGGAGAGAAAGGGCAGACCACAGCTCTACTTGACTTGTTACAAAATGACCAAAGTTTCTTTTCGCCATGTTGATAGTTTACTTTTCAAACCTCACGTTGCATAATATAACCTTACGTTATGATGTGGCTCTGTGACAACTCCACAGGTAAACGACTCATTCATTGTACTATGAAAACTATGCAATAAAAAACTGAACCTACACAGTGACATTTTATTTCTGAATCACCCCAAACCTGTTGTAAGCATTGTAATCTTTAACTTAGCGTACAAAGTTAAATCAACTTAGACAACTTAAAAAAACAATGTTGAGACAACTAGAACATTCTAGTCATATCAACTAGATAAACTTGATTTGATGAGTTCAAACAAAGATTGTCTTCAAGTGAGTAAATTGGTGTTTTCAAGGCAGCAGGTGAACTTATGTTTGCAAGTTGAAATGACATGAAATGTCTTACAGTGTATGTAATAACAATTTCCCTGAGGTTTCCACCAAAGGGATCAATAAAGTTCTATTCTATTTTGTATACTTGTGTTCTAATGTGTGTACTGATTTGTAATTACTTTTGGGTGGTTTTTCGTCATTATTACAGGGATATTATTATTATTCTCTGCACATTTACAGCCTGATTGTTCTGCACAAATTCTTGCAGCTCGTCCGTGTTGCCTTTTTCCCCATTTCATTACAAGCATTTCACACCACCCTAAATAAACCAGGCTACACAAGCAAAACCCCCCAGAGTGAAGTGAAACAGGCCAATAATTTAGCCTAATTCTCCCCCCACCAACTAATTTATGAACAAACAAAATCAGCGAGGAAAAACATTCCACTGTTACCAACTCAGTCTTGTTGCCGCAAGGTTATGCCGGCCATGTAATATGTATAATGTATGTATGCATTAGGCAAGATGAAATTATTAACATTTTGAACGTGAAATTGCTTCAGTGTGAGCTTGAAGAAGGTACTCATAAAACACTGTGGGTTTTGAAAATAATGAGCAAGCCCTCAGGATTGAGGACGGCCCCATATGAGGAATCCCTCTTCATCAGAGACCTAATCTGCTTTTGATCAGTTGCTACCATCCTAAAGTAATTTCTTCTCGCCTGATCTCTTATTGCCCTCACTCCTCTCCAACCCAGATGGTCTGTAAGCTTCACGAGTGCCAATCTACTCATTTTATAATTAGCAGCATTTAATACACAAGAAACTCGAAGCAACTATCAGCGCCCGAAAGAGCAACCGGGTGCGATGGCAGTGCAGAGAGGAAGGGCAGGAGGGTGCTCTGAGAGTGCAAACCACTTCTGAGTGAATATTGGCAAAGCCACAGCGTCAGAGTGTGATATCTCCAGTGTCAAGAGGAAATCCAATCATGTTTTTCTTCCGCGCAAGGAAAAAAGAGGAGGAAATGAGGAGTGCCTCTGCCCTTCATTTCAACATGCTACATGCTCCAGTACAAAAATGAAAATCACAGGGAGCTGAGTGTATGTGATACTGTACAGAAAACCACCCAAAAAAAGAAAAAGATTTTGCATTCGGTGTCTGTTTACATCCTGGCTTAGTGAACATCCTATGGTAAACAGTAACAAAAACTCTGCCTGGCCCTCTGTGAGCTGGAAATAGCTATTAATAGCCTGTTCTGTAATTTAATTAAACCTCATTTCGGCACACGGTTAGAATCAATCCATGCAGTCAATGAGAGACACAGAGGACATTGATCTCGCCTCAAAAATTTTGAGCCGGTCACCTTCCTGGATGTTATTTATCTACAGTGCAGCTATGCAGATCAGCACTTGCATCGACTGATAATGGACTGCTGCACTACAACGAGGTGGTAATTATCATTGCTAAGTCTGTTGTCTGTCTGTGCAGCAATGACCACGCACTGAATGTCTGGCTTGAGGACTCGTGCCTGCAAAAAGGCTCACATTTTATGGTTATATGTTTTTGAACTGGATAAACACTATTTGAGGAGTCAATTGGTCAGCTACAGTTGAAGGAAAAAATGTGAGAAAGGTCTGTATATATACAGACATATAAGAGGTTTTGTGACATCATTATTATTTGGGACCCAAAACTATCCATCCATCCATCCATTATCTATACACCGCTTAATCCTCACTAGGGTCGTGGGGGGCTGGAGTCTATCCCAGCTGACTCAGGGTGAAGGCAGGAGACACCCTGGACAGGTCACCAGTCTATCACAGGGCCACACTTAAAGACAGACAACCAAGCACACTCACATTCACACCTACGGACAATTTAGAATCACCAATTATCTCAGCATGTTTTTGGACTGTGTGGGAGGAAGCTGGAGAACCCGGAGAGAACACACACTGCATATGACAAATGCCCACAGAAAGATCCCAGGCGTCCTAACCAGGACACCAACCGGGATCTTCCAGCTGTGAGGTGACAGTGCAAACAACCGAGCTACCATGCAGCCACAAAACTAAGTTCTCGAAAATATTTTTGCTTGAATTTTGAGAATTTCATATGTTTTCAAAATGGGGAATTTGGGATTTTCACCTTCAAAAAAAGTTTATCTGTGAAGCTATTTAAATATTTAATTATTGGCCCTTCAAAATCGGACAAAGTGTTCAATTTTCAAACAATAGTATAGAGAGCGTACATACCTACGAGTGTGTCCATATTTCCTCCTTAAATTCAGTCTTTGGTCGACATTTCACCAACTTTTGAGGCCTTTAAGATCAGTAGAATTGGATGTGTGGCAAGTATGGCAAGCCAAGGTTCCAGTGTTTTGCTGTTTGGGCATGCCAAAATGGTGATATGGACTTACTTGTAGGAAGACAAAAACTTGTGAGCATAGAGGTCTGTATATTGTCATTATATGTGCCAAGTTCTAAGTTGCTGTCATGTTGGCTTCATGTTCAAATTTAACAACATATGGGGCTTATTGTGCCTTACCAAATGCTCCCATTCATAGAGTTCGAAATGGGCAATTCGACATAGGTTATCCGACAGCTCTGTTATGCTGTGGGGGGGCGGTTGGCTGACATCGTTTGGGTCCACTCATCCCCTTGGAGGGAAGGGTCGCTGCAAATCAATACTAAGCTGTTCTGAGTGATCACCTTTATCCTCTAATAAAACATTGCTCTCTGTTGGGATACAATTGAACACGTATGGGAGATTCTGGATCAATGTGCTAGACAGCATCCTCCAAAACCATCATCAAAACACCAAATGACCTTTTGGAAGAATGGTGTCCATTACTACACTAGAATTTCATTGGAGAAATAAAGCTACGGGACACATGGGAGTCCAACACCTTATGAAGACACTTCATATTGTGTTTTCCTATAATCTGCCACCTCCCTGTATATATAGAGTATACTGTATATATGGGGTGGCCTCAATATGAATTTCAGTACAGGAATTGCACGGTTGGGGAAATGGGGATGCTGTTTTTCTCTCAGTGGGTTGCATTCTTTTCATCTCCCCCCCAAACACCTGGAAGCAAACCAGCTATTGTAATGTACTGCAACACCAGGCAACAATTACATCAGTCCTGACAAAAACTCAAGAACACAACTGTTAAACATAACAATTCACACACCCAATGTTGAGCATGAAAGACACACTATGGTTGTGTTTAAATCAGTTTGCATATTGGCCAGAACACGATACTGACACCAACATGTTATCAATGCGTTGCTTATTTACAAATGTAATATTTATGGAGCAAAATTCTTATTCATCCAACAATTATTCATTTTTGAGCTCTTGTTTTGGTCTCTATCATCTCTTAAGATGAATATCAGCTTCTTAGCTGATAAATGTTCCACCAGTTAGTGGTGAAATTGGATTTTAGTGTTGGACAAGTAGAATGAAGAGGGTTTATCTGAGCTTCTTCAATTAAAGCAGCTGTCCTTTGTAAAAATCTGTAGAAAAATCTTGACTATAGACTGTATTGTGTCATGACTACTAAGTGTGCTAAGGCTGCAACAAGGGATTTTTAATTAATCTGGAAAGTATTTTGTCAATTAGCCTATAAAATGTCCATGGTGATGTCTCCATAGTTGCTTGTTAGACAAACTGTCCAAACCTTAAAGATATTCAGTTTAATGTCATACAGGGCAATGAAACGTATCGAATGTTGACGTGAGAACAGGAACAGTTTGCCAATATTATCGATTGATATTCGTATTTATGTTGTCGTACATGCAGATATGAAAACTTCCTTTTACAGACCATAACAGAAAAAGATGCTTGGGATAATAATAAAAAGGTACAATCACATAGTTTGGCCAGCAGAGCAGCTCCAACTCCATTGCTTAGAATAATATCAGCACTGTTTGCAGCACATGTAGCAGAGTATCACAGCTGAGCAGACGGTGCTGCAGAGTCAAGCTTCGTCTTCATGGTAAGCTGCTGACTAGTTTGTGAAAAAGACTGCTGGGAAGTTCTAAACAGTGACCCTATCATCATTTTCCCTTTTCAGTATAACTAACATATACGTCTGTGAGGATTCTCAGTCATCCAGATCATGGTAATAAAGTAAAAGGCTTCAATAAAAGTAAACAATATCAACCAATATATCTGTATCTCCCTAAAATCAGCCCAAAGCCTCCAGCATCAGGTAGGCTCTAACTATATATACAGTAAACTGATTAATCTTCTGTTCCTCCTTTATCAATCAGCTAATCGTCCCATATCTATTATGAGCAGCTTTAAAAAGCTGCTTGACAATTCATCAGCGTGATTGACAATCAAATTAGTTCCTCTCTGACAGCGGCTTCATTCATTTAGCAGTGAGAATTACCAGAAAAACCCCAAATGAACTTCCTTAAAGCATTTGCTCCCCCACTGGCAGGACACACTGTGATTTTTAAAGTGCTTTTGCTAATAGTTCTGCATTACAGAGGCTGCGAATTACACTCTCAAAAAAAAGCCTGTTTTAGGAGTTTTAAGAGCTCCTTCAGAAATCTGAAGTGACTCACCGAAGCCAAAAAGGCTGCTTTTGCCTTCCAACACCAGTGTGACATCCGGCTGTGACAGACAACGACTAGACTCCAGGTGAGCTCGTCCCCTGCCACCTCCTTGTCTCTGACCTCAAATAGCGGCGGCCCAGCTGCTGTGTGCTTTGTGAATAGCTGCTCCCTGACACGAGCCCACTGTGCATCCCCATGACAAACAGCTATTAAATCTAAATTAAAACTGCTTTGTATGAACAAATAAAATAACAGAGGTCACGGGTTGAATGCATTAGCACACGCCTCTGTAGAATCCTGAGAGCGCCGTGGTGCTGTTTGTTAAACAGGCTGTCTGGGGAGCGTTTGCCAGCGCGACGACGCTGCACACAGCAAGCTGCTCGCAGTATAATACGGAGCATAAAGTATTTATCATGTCTTAAACTGAGCAAGAAGAAATGGGTTTGGGGAATCACTGACAGTGTCAAACTTAATCCATTTTGCAGAGAATGTGCCGGCAGCGTGCTCGCTGTGAGGAAACAACATGACAAAAAAACTTTCAGAGCGAGAGAGAGAGAGAGGAGAAGGGGGCAGGTAGGAAGAGAGTGTTCATCAGCATCGCTCAGCTCTATTTTTAGCTCGACGCTGAATCGCAGCAAAACAGCAGGTAGGCTACCCATCTATTTTATTTGGACAGCAATTGGGGGAAAAAAATAAATAAATCCCTTCAGACTGATCCAGTTCCATCAAGCGCGAGGAATACAAAATGCTCAGAGGTGCGATACCTCACACTGAGCCCTGGAATACAGTCAGCGAGAGGACAAACAGTGGGGATCGGTTGGACGACGGGAGGGGGGATGACGAAGATAACAGAGGGTGATTGGAAAAACAAAATTTCTTAGGAGACGTGTGGCAGCGCAAATACCCGTCCAACGCCGAGCTGCAGCTCAGGTGTAGAAGCAGCCTGGAGGAAGCAGAAACCGGAGACCGACTGCGGAGTTTATGGTCTGAATTCCCAAACCAGCTGGCTGAGTTGTGGCTCCCAATAAAAGATGCTCAACTTTTATGTGGATCTCTTCAGTAGATAGTGAAAACACTGAGATGCTGGCAGGTGTAAAAATGTCTGAATAAATTAAAATATTACCCCCGTGGTGGCGCGACATGAAGGTTCAGTTGATTTGAGAGTCAAAATAAGGATTTTAATTTAGCCCATCCAATCGCTGCTGAGACATTCCAGTCAGGACCATCCTCCTCGCAGTCTGCCTATGAAGAAACCATTAATATTCTTTAAATACTGAGTCACACCTGCTTTATTTTGAAGACTGAAGCTTTCAGCTCAGCACGGCTCTCATAATTCCTAAATCCTTATTACTCTGCTCAAATTATCTGTCAGTGTTTGGATGATTAAAGCTGAAGGACTCTTCTGTTTTGATAGACAGTCAGTGAATCTGGGCAGGAGGCCATGCTTCTGCAGAAGCTGGGAGAAAAAAAAAGAAAGAAAGTGCAAACTCAAAAGCTTAGATCATAAACACTGATGATGAAATATAGCGCATATCTATATTATCCCTGCCTTTTATTCCACAGTCTCCATCCCAGATAATGATGCAGATTTTTTTTTGCTCTCAAGTGACTAAAGCGAGGCAGTTAAACTCAGAAGGAAGAAGAATCCCCCCGAAGCGCTCCCTATAATTGAAAACGACAAAGATAAGATCTGCGTACGTAAGTGAAAGTTATGGAATTAAAAAGCCACTACTGGTTGGTTTGGCGGGACTTTGAAGCGCGACGTCTCCGTAAGAACTGTTCTACTTCATAAGTCCCCCTGTGAGCTGAGGTCAAGCGACATTTAATGGAAACAGATACACTGCATGCTTGATTCATGGCAGCGCTAACAATAACCCCATATACCGCGCGTTGCCATCAATCTGCCGGCAGCCCGCTGGAGCATCACGGGGTTCACATGATGTTATAAAGCTCAGCTGAAGTAATATAAGGCCTCACAGTGTCGTTTCCATTAGCAGGCGAATTTTACGGAGAGCCTCAAAGCAATATAATTAAGATTAACTGAGGGAGACGTCCAGCTGCAGCTGCTGAGAGGGAGGAAAAAAAATAAAAGGTTTTCCATGCATCGAAAAAAGCTAATTTGTCTTCTGAGATTGTCTACTAAAAATAGAACTACTTGCTTGATTTATGCAGTTACACAAACTCTTTGTGGCCTAACAGGCTGCACCTGACTGTTCCATGCAGTTACATGTTGAATTGGCACACAAATCACCAGCATGCAAATAAACTCTTTCGTGCACTGTGACCCAAATATCATCGCCCGGGTGCAAGAATAAATCTGTTTTGTTGATTCCCTTTCATATGTCTGTCATCGTTTATTTGGCTTCACGTAACTGCTTCATCTGATTCTAGTGATGCATGTTTCCTAAAAGTTTATTTAGCATTGCACCCTTCTAACACCGTCGAGCTCACAGTGGGCGGATTTTCAAAGAAAGAAAAGGTCAAAATTGATTCAGCTGAGGTATAATTTAGGGCAGTTTAGCTGCTTTCAAGCACGCTTTGTGCAAATGTTTTTACAAAACTTGTTTTGCTTGTAGAACTTTGGAGAAAAAAGTGTAAAATTATGTAGAAATTCAGAATATCGCCACTGATGTTAACAAAGCAGCCATGAAAAAAACGTTCTCTTTGAGTTTGTCAAAGGTTTCTAACTATTAAAAGGGATTTTTTAAATTCTCTTTTCATAGTCGCTAAGTGGGGCTGCAAGGTGGATCAGTGGTTAGCACTGTTACCTCACAGCAAGAAGGTCACTTGTTCGCGTCCCGGTGAGGACGCCCGGGATCTTTCTGCGTGGGGTTTGCATGTTCTCCCTGTGCAGCGTGGGTTCTCTCCACACAGTCCAAAAACATGTTGAGGTTAATCGGTGATTCTAAATGTGTGAATGTGAGTGTGCTTGGTTGTCTGTCTCTAAGTGTAGCCCTGTGATAGACTGGTGACCTGTCCAGGGTGTCCCCTGCCTTCACCCTGAGTCAGCTGGGATAGACTCCAGCCCCCACCCTAGTGAGGATTAAGCGGTGGACAGATGATGGATGGATAGTCGCCAAGTGCTGCTCAAAGGGAATCACTGAGTTTCTCACTATAACATGATATTGTAAGGTCCTGACCTTAGTGTGTGATGCGACCAGAGATGACTTACGTTATGAGTTGTTGGCGAAATAAATGAAATTGAACCAAACTGAATAATTCACTGACTGGCCGGTTGAACTGGGAAAGGATGCAACAGGTTCTTTTCTGAATGTCAGCAAATTTTGAGTGCTGAAGCGGTCAATTGGAGTCCTGTGCTCTCTTTGTTTGAATCCGCTTATTGAGAAATACTTCACGATTTTAGAGAGTTCTCCTTCGCACATCGCACGTCTGAGACTTTAAATCCGAGACAGCAATATACCGAAGCCCAGACCACACTGAATCAAATCCACTCTCTCCTGTGACTTTTTTTTATTTGTGTCACCACTTAAGAGTCATAATGATCTGATATTTCATTGATCCCTTCGTGGAAAAGGTCAGAGGCCATGTAGTGAACACTGAACCCAAAGCAGCAGGAGATTCAGCGATTTGCTCAAAGGCTCCTCGGCACCACACACAGCGATGCCACCTTGCAGCTGATGTGGATCAAAGCTGCACAACCAATTGGTTTTCTGTGACATTTGAACTTTTGATTTAGCTCAAGCAGGGACAAAATCCCTTGAAATGCATCTTATTGGGAGCGAAACAAATGATAAAGGAGAATAAAGAATCCTTCCCTGCGTCTTTGACAGAAGGACCACAGAGCAAACAGGTGGCACATCTGGCCAGCCACGGGATCTGTTCAATGAGTGGCTTTTATTCCACAGAAATGTCAGACTTCAGAGGCCTCTGCTGACATCCAATTTAACAATCAAAAGAGCTGAATGAAGAAAAAAAAACCAACCTGCCTGCTATTATTAGCAAACCTCTGTGTTATTCCCTTTTCATTTCTCCTGTGCAGCCTGTTTATGTCCGGATGTATTTTCTAGCTTTAGAGAAGCACAACGCACAGCTTTTTGTTGTCTTTTTTCGCACAATAAAGTCATATTCTGGATTTGAACAGCTGTGACCAAAAATAGCCCCCCTCCCCGCCCTCTGTGATCTCCTGTTTAGACAGAACCACAGACACACAGTTGACCACATAATCCCTCAGTGACTGTGTCTGTAGGTCACCAACACCTCACCTGACACTACGTGCTCCCTCTTGTCTTCCATATTTGACCCCACGGCGTCACACAGACTTGTTTTGACCACCTGAGACACGCACGGCGGACAGATGTGAGGACGCACCGGAGGGCTGGACGGTCCACCTCCCGCAGAGGTGCGTCCTGACTGTCGCGCATTCCTCCGGTTCGCCTCCATCCACGCAGCGCGCCAACATCCAGCCACGCAGTCACACGAGACGCAGTTTCTACCTGTTACATGGTGCACGCATAGAGTCTTCCTTACCTTTCACTCTCGTGTCCTTTGACATAGTGTCCTCTCCGGTGCGTCTCTGCGGCCACTCAGCAAAAAGCCGTCACGTTGAGGTGCGCGGCGGGTTTTTTTTTTTTGTCGGATAGTTAATTAAGCAGCGGCTCTTCCTTCCCTCCGTCCGTCCCCCTCCTGGCTGCTGCTGCTGCACCTTGACGCCTGCCAGACGGAATCAGGGTGAAGCGGGCACGGAGCAGCTCCAGCCGCCGTCTCAGTGAGGAAGAGGGCGAAAACAAGAACCGGACGATCCGCAGCTGCTCTCAGTCACCTGAGTGTCGTTCACCCTCGGAGCGGCGGCCCGCCCCTGCCGCAGACATACTTTGGGTCCGTGTTGTATCTGTGCAGACTTGGCTCACATGTGATGCCCACCCAGCTCTCTGCTCTCTCCTCTCTCCTCTTCTCTCCGCTGCTCGCATCAGCCGGAGTTGCTCCCAAACGAGCTCCGGTCTGCAGCTCGACTGCCTCCAGCGGTGCGCACGTCCGCGGCTGCGGCTGCTGAAGGGCGTCCGTCCTCCGCCTGTTGTCTGACTTTGCAAAACACTCGAGAACAAGTGTCCGAAATTAAGTTTCATTTACAAAAAAAAAAAAAACAAGCACCTGCTCTACTGTCTTCTTCATGCATGAAACACAGCATAAGAAGCTGCAGTGTGAAGCCATCCTGTGCTGTCATGTAACCAGTCTGTGGACTTTAAATCACTTTGACTGGATTTATTAACGCAGAGAAACACGTCTGCAGAAACATCACACGTCATGTTGAATATTAAAAGGCTGCTGTGTTGTCCCATTTCTACCCTGTGACTATTTTTCTGAAAAATTACAGTACAGCACAGTATTTTTAAACCAATACTGTATAACCTGCAGTACTCTACAGTAAAATGCATATTTCTGTTTAATACTGACTTTTCAGTTATATATTGAATGTATAGTGTTGCCACTGTCCTCTACAGTAACTTTAGCTGCAGCTACACTGCAAAACAACATCTGTTAAAAAAAAACAACAAAAAAGCATCAGAAAAATCTGTTAAAAATGTCGAACACATCACAGTACATATGTTACATACAGATATTTGATGTGCTCTGTTTTTTGTTTTTTTACAGTTAACTTTTTCCTCCCTGTGATTTTACTAGATATTATTTTTATTGTAACAAAACAGGAAAAATCTGTAAACAAAACAACAGTTTAAAAAAAGAAAAAGGAAACATTTTTCCATCCTTAATCATATTTTTGTGGATTTAAATACAGTAAAAAGAAAATGTAATTTTGTGATCACACATTGTAAAAGAGCAAACTGTCATTTGTAAAAGTGCAGATTTTTAAAGTGGACACTATATACTGTTTTGGTTTGTATTTTTTTAATTAACATGTAAATTAATTTTTTAAAAATGTGATTTTACTAGTTATTATCTGCAACGAAGCAAAACTTGGAAAATCTGTAAAATAATAGTAAATTGTTATTTTTTTTAAATTACAGTAAAAACTGTTCAAACATTCTATTTTTACTGTGTACCTGCAGCATTTTTCTCTTTGAAAATGCATCAATACTTCTACAAATTGCAGACATACATCACAAATAACAATATGCCAATTATTTATGATCCAGAAATGAGATTTACTAACTCTGTTTACCATTTAAAATTGCCCTTAAAACAGCTAAAACAATACCAGACATTGGATAAGGCGGGTTACATTTTCATAGACTGGAAACGTTTATTAAAAGGTATATATGATATTTATTTAAGTATAAATATATTCAAGGAAAAATAATTTAACTTTATTCAAAAAATAAAAAGTAGGAGTTCGCTATGTCCGGCCATCAGTGTTAAGTTTTCCAAAAATATTCTTAGCTGCCTAAATGATGTTTTGTTTAATTCACATCACCACATTTTACAACCTGCCGTTAATGGTCATTTTTACTGATGGCTACAAAAAGCATCAAGTCAGATAATGAATCGTATTTTGGAAAAACAGGACACTGCTATTAGAATCTGAAAGGTTTGTTGTTGTTGTTTACATATATTTCAGTGTGCAATATAAAAGAAGTGGAGAAAGAAAATTAAAATCAGAATCCTACATATGAAGTGTAACACTGGAAGAATAACACAGAGTATTAAACCTAGAGTATATAAACATCAGTCTGATCTGTCACAGGATGTAACTTGTGGGCCCACATTTTTCTGTATCTGTAATATTTAGCGGAGGACATGGAGAATGTGGAGAGGTCTGAAAGCCACCACTCCTGTCAACCATCCGTCACTGAAGCAGCAGGTGCCACCTTGGTCACGTAGTGGCAGTCACCCAAGCAGAGGAGAAAATCTTTTGGGCTCTGACAAGAAGTATCTAAAAATAAAACCAAGCACATCAAAATAAAGGCCTCTGCACAAGCATGAAGTCTGTTTCTTCGACTCTTTTGCTTTCCAGGGATAAAGGAGAAATGAAGCATATGAATCATGTTCCCTCAGCTCTAAATCCTTTAAATCCAGTTGTGATATCTGCTTTAATCTGACAGATGCTTTACCTATTGGCTGCCTATAATTCATTCATAAGCTTATCTCATCCAGCACGACTGCAATACTTGACCTGTGCTGCTGTAAAATGAATTTTCTTACTGTGTTGCTCATGGCACATATCAGTGTGTTGTTCACCCCTCACCTCTGTGACCACATGGGATCACACAGTCCTGTAAGGGTGGGTCTGGTTTGGGAGTCATGTCCACACAAATGAATATTGATGGAGGAAAACGCCTGCAGCTGAAACCATCACCCTGGAATCTGAGAGCCAGACGCGCTACATTACCAAAGTCTACTAGGAATTCACCCAGCCAGTTTGTATTCATCATGGAAGCCAGTGACAATACACTTCTGGTCCTGAGCTGAGATCCCACTGAGGAAAACTAATCTGAAGAAGCCTCAAGGCCAGGAAGCAAGCAAGACTGATGGCACTGATTACACCAAATGGCGGCACCGACTGGATCCAAGTGAAGAAACGCTAATTGAATTAAGTGAATTTCCATTTGTAAGAAGGCTTCTCCTCGTGACAGTGAGGACACAATTCACACACTGCAGCACTCGACGTCCCCACAGTGGAGCCTGACGTTATTCATCACGCACAACATCCAGCATTCAATACGACATATTTTATTGAAAAAGAAATGGAAAAGTAGCACAAGTCATTGTGAGTGCAAAAGTCCAGGGAGTGAAAATTGATTGCAACAGTGACAAAAGTTTGACAAAAGTACACAGAAGCTCAGTCAGGTAAAGATGTTTATATTGGTAGAACCACTGTGGGGCTTTTGGAAAATGGAGGCGAGACCCTGTTTCAGCAGCATCAGGCTTTGGGAGCCATTACAGAGTCACAGTGGTTGGTAGTCAGCAAAGTGAATTTAGCACCTAAGGTGCAGATCTGTTGTTTCCTGGCTGAGAAAACAATTCAGTAACCCTATGGGAGGAAAGCACAATTTAAAACTCAGTGGCGTCGATGGTACTGAACAAGAAAGTTTAGAGAAATGATGGTTTATTTTAAGATATTCGTCAGCCTGTGTGTCACAGCGCTCTTACACAAGGTGAGATAGCAGACCGCCTCTTTCTGATCACATTTAACGACTGTCCTTTCATAGGTGCTTTACTGCTTCACATAAACACACACACACACACACACACATATATATGGACTGTATATACACACATACTCTGTAAAAGGTGTTCATTTAAACTGCAGCTGAAGTAAAGTACTGTAGAATAAATCACACTTATTCCACTGCTTTGGTGAAGACAGTTCACTTTGTGGACTCCATCAGCTTGACACTTTGTCCCTTTAACCTGGTTCTCAAGTTTCAGCAAAAGTGCAACAACTACCTACACTGCTCCTTTAGCATGGTGCAGCTGATGTCACGATGTCCTTGTGTCTTTAAATTTGTGTTCTGCAACTCAACTACTGTTGTCTTCAAGTAGAGTTATTGAACAGAGTAAAAAAAAAAATACACAAGAAAAGAAAAAAACGATCATGTTTTACACTTTAAGTTCGTTTAAATTGAATTGAATAATTGAATTATATTGGAAGAGTTGGAAACCTGAAGGTGACTTTCCTTAAAACTAAGTGGCAGAAATGCTCATTTGAGAGGAACCAGCTGCTTCAACTCCATCTAACTTAAACCCGTGGTGTTCATATTAATGGCTTACTTAATATGGATAAACCTCATTTGCTGCTACCAGTTAAAACAATTCATTTAAGCTGGTTGAACAAATATTCTTTTTTCCATTTTATCTACTGTATTCATATTAAAAGCCACCGCTTTGCTCTGTAGCTGTGAGCCTTCATATCCTTGCAATTAAACTCTAAGTCAGGGGTGTCGACATCCGGTCCTCGAGGGCCGCAATCCTGCATGTTTTAGATGTTTCCCTCTTCCAACACACCTGATTCAAATGATCAGGATCGTTATCAGACTTCTGCAAAGCTTGATGATGAGCTGATCATTTGAATCAGGTGTGTTGGAAGAGGTTCGCTAAATAACGTTAGCTCACTGGTATGAACTTCAAGTTAGAAAGAAACGTTGTGTTTCTATGTCTTCGTCTTTTAGCGATTAGAGTGGTAAAGGTGTGTTTCACATTTAAAAAGTTACTTCAGTAATAATACAATAAGAAAATAGGAATAGAAAAAAAAAACCTGTTGTCATTTTAGAAGATAATTATTGTTGCTGTTTATGAAAGTAATGAAAGTATGACCCCAGTGAGGATTGAGTGGTGTACAGATAATGGATGGATACATGGGGATACCTGTACTTCCTCTTAGAAAGTAGCTGGAAATGTAAATACCTAACATTTTACCTTCCTTCTACCGCATATATACATCTCACAGCTGTAGTTAGTGGCTACTTTGTTGTAAAAAAAAACATATTAATAGAAGATTAAATCAGATGGACTGTTACAGTTAGTAAATAAAGTAGTTAAAACATAGTAACATGCTGCTCTATGTTCATTCATCAATAATAATCATAACAGGTCATGTATGTCTAACCCTGTGTTTATAATGGAGCATTTTAACACTGGTGTTGCTCCTTCTAGTAAACATAAATAATTTTTCCACCCTTTGATCAAACGTGATAGAAAGATTCCGTTTCTCTTTGATGTGATGCTCACGAAGCACAAGCAGATCATTGTGCTTTGATCAGTAACTGATCAATAAGAAAACAGAGGCTGAGTTCAATAGATAGTAGCTGCTGTTGTTCATCAGCTCACTGTTCCGTGATGTGAAGAAGTTGAATGAGTGATGTGGAGAAGAAAACGCAAAGCTGCTCCTCCTCCTGCTGTTGGGATATTCTACATATCAGTCTATTTTCCACTGTTTCTTACTGAAAAATACTGAGTTTCTCTACATAACTCCCCTGTATCCACTCTGCTACAGGCAACATCTGCTTTGAGGTCGACAGATAATCTTTACAGTCTCCATAATCCATCACTGAGAATTTAGCTGGCTCTCTGCAGGGACTCTTCTTCTTTTACTCGTTTCAGACAATAACTTCGTGACTAACAGCGCCTTCTGAGATTTATTAACAATCCCAACAAGGCAACACCGTGACTGAATTCATGATGAAAACGGTTAAAAGCTGCCCTTGATCCGCAGGTGTTTTATGAGAAATCAGACAGCAAATGAAGCCCCGAAATAATTTGACAAAAGGCGGCGACGTGCAAAGGAAAATATTAGAAAGCGAGCAACAGTGGCAGTTGCATGACAGGCTGCTTGATGATGACCAGCATCTCTGCAAAAAAAAAAAAAATCCCTCTGACACTTCAGAATATCCCTCGAGAACAGCAAACATGACTAATAATTCATAAGATTCCACTTCCATCTGGCGTAAATACCGAGCATCGGCGGAAAACAGTTCGAGTGCCGACCCAGTGGTGCCGAGCAGCCTTGATGTACCTGCGTGGAAAAGTGCCCCCTCGATGGATCATGAATATGTTGCAGCCATCTATGACCTGACCAGTTCTGAAATTAGCTCTGACAATGAGTCAGTGCTGGCTGGTGGGAAGGTCAAAGCTCTCTGATCATTAGAAATTCTAATAATGTGCAAGAAAAGAAAAAAAAAAAGTGCTAATACTGATCTTTTTGCAGTAGCATCTGTTTGTGCAGGGTGGCAGTTGGATTAATCATGAATTCAATATTTACTATAGTAGAGCCTTTGAAGTCCACATTTTTTGCATTACTGCAATGTTTGCTATGCACAAAAAAAGGAGCGCATTAAATAACAAAGCTGCTTTCACCTTTCTCCGGTTTGCTGACAACACAGTCTCACAGTCAAATGCTAAGTGGGGCTCGCAAAGAGAAACATATTCTGCCGTCTTTTATACGTCTCTTGGCAGACACATTTGAATTTTCTGACTCATAACTCAGAGAATAGTGGGAAACTAACGCAGAATAATTTAGCCTTTAGTGTTTCCCATTCACATGCTCTTTATGTCGACGCAAAGACGGCAACGCATCCTTCACAACGAGCGGGTTTCTATTCGTCGTAAGGGGGGAGAAAAAAAGAAAAAAACTGTTCTCGAGCCTGTGAAAGCCTGCACGTATTCCGACGCCCACGCAGAAACCCAGCCTGAGAGAAAGAAAGGGGCAGCTGATTCAGTGTGTGCTAATTCATTCAGTCACTGTATGTCCCCTGTCAACTGCTGGTCCCCACAGGCCAGCAACATCTGCATGTGTCCCCTCCGCTCCGTCTGCACAGCTTTCATGTCGCTCTCAAGGGGCTCTGACTTTTTCTCAGTCTGCCAAGTGTGTCGTGTTTATTTTATATTCAGAATTGACACTTTGCACCGTGATTATGCAGGATTCAGGCAGTCGTTTCCGATAGTATGTATACACTGGCGGCCATATTTTTGCTTGGTTTTGTGGGTAAAATAAAGAGAAAAGCAATGAAAGGGTGATTATAAGTGGTGCCAAAACCAATTTAAAAACTCTATAAAGGGTAGACGTGTATCACTTTTTCGTTTACTGATACGTACTGATAAACAGTGAGGGGAAAATCCATCATTTTGCTGCATTGGAACTCTTTATTTAGACATTGAAGCAGTGGAAGAACTCATGTTACAACAGATTAAACACACGATGCCCTTGGCTGCCTACATCATTTCAGTGGAGACCGTATGCAATTAATTTATTTCCATATTCCAACGTGAAAATAGAAAGTGTGAGTAATCCTCAGGGAGATTTAAACCAAGTGCAAGGGGAGGGCAGTAATCTTATAATCCTCTGTAATGTCGTAATGGTCTCGTCCAAGCTTATCTACACAAAACTAACTTTCCCAGAGGAATTCAATCACAGATACAGATGGACCATAAAGACTAATGTGACTAATGCTCCCCGTGCAGTTCAACAATCTCATCTGCTGCGGCTTCATTGCAAAAATATCCGCAACTCCTGTGAGAAGAAGTCGTTACATCAAAGTAATGATCTATAAGCGTGTTTTCAGATCTTTGTCGATGTGCAAAATAAATATACATGTTGAAGACGTTCACGCCAAAGTGAAGAATCTGCTTGGGAAATGTACAAAGCTCGTAATAAATAATCAAAGCCGTAGGTTTAAAAAAAAAAAAAAAAAAATCAAGCTGGTCTGATAGAAAGCAGATTTTCCACCAACACATAAAGCTACCTGCTACATCCTACTGGCTGACCAAAGCCGCCGCCGCCGCAGAAGCAGGAGGTGACTGGACCGGCTGCAGGAACTCTGAGGTGAACACGGCCTCGGCATACTCCTCCACAACATCCTGAAACTCTGCTGCCACGTCAGCCACAGCCTCCGACAGTAACTCCTCTGCCAGGCTGTTAGACAACAAGGAGCAGGAGAATTAGAAACTGCACAGTGTTTTTCTTCAAGTTACAAATGCAGCTCCTGAGAACTATTCTTTATGACAGTTAAGAGAAATAAGAAATGCACAAGCTTTTAATTGACAGAAAACAAGAGTGTAAAGCAAATTGTGTTTGCATAGCAATAAATGAGACAAATACACGAGTAAATCTCGAAAAAACAGACAGTTATTGTTATAAAATACATTATTATTTGTATTGTTCTTGTCTGTAGATTTGAGACGACAATTTGTCAACACAATAAGGACGACGAGAAATGCAAATTCTTACAACACGTCCTTTGAATGCACTTCTCAAGATATAAAGAGAAAATCAGCAGCAATCAGCAGCCTTGTATCACTTCAAGCTGTATAACTTCTCCCCTTCTGCAGGAATGACGGCTTAATTCAGAAAAATAATATCAGTGTCATTTGCACTATATTACTTTCTGAATAGTTTGTATGAAATTAGTTTCAGTATCATGTCATATTTCATTTTCATGCACAACATGTCAGTGCAATGTGCAATATTTCATTTTCTAGGTGCAACATTTCAATTTCAATATTTCTTTATAATGTGTGATATTACTTTACCACCTCAAAATCACTGCCTGTATTACTTCTTGCTTTCCTCTTCTAGTTTCATCACCATATTTATTATATTTTCAGTCATGTATAGCACTTTTCTATTAGGCACGGAACTTTCCTATGACATGAGCAATACCTGTCGCAAGAATTTCCTACAAGATTGTTATAATTGTATCTTATCTTATTATCGCAAGCACATTTTTTCCTAACGAATGAGCCTGCTGACGTTCAGAGTTGGGCATGGAAAACTCTTAAATTTTCCATCTTGGCTTGAAACGGCATAAAAGGAAGAAAAATATCATTAAAGACTGGTGAGCCGGGTGCAGCAACAAGCTAAAATGTAGCGTTTGATGATTATCTGGGTCAACACATCCAGAGACGCACGCTGAGGCAGGGACATGGAGGATGAGTAAAAATGGAAAACACTCTTACTGAATGCCCCCAAATCATCTGGTTGGCAGTGCAACAAAACTATCAGAGTAATTGTGCGCTGCTGAACTACCTGAACCTTGAAAGGGTTGAGACAGGAATACTTTCAACACTGGATACGGACAGTAAATAATCCACCATCATGGAACATGGGAACAGCCATTAGCAATTATTATCCAAACACTGAATTCCTCAGTTTTGTCAAGTGTTTCAATGCTCATCAGTTGAAATAAATCCATCAAAGAAATTCAAACGGAGCATAAAACAGCTCCAAGTACGCAAACTTTTTATGTTTTGGCAGTGCTGAAGTCATTCCGTGTTGCAATCAATCTGTTAGCAGACAGAGCGAATGAGATCCTCCAGGTGGTATGGCTCCACGGCACCATTACGCTGCTCATTACCATCTCATCACACAGAAAGGTTTCTGCGCTGAGTCAGAATAGTAGGGGGTGCACAAGCCTATATGTATGTGTCCTCTGTCTCCAAAAACACTGAGATAATTGGACTGCTTCCCCCTCACACACTATTCGTTTTTCTCCCACAAATTCAGAAAAGTACAGATCCATGCCTTGAAAACTACGGTTCCTTGATGTGTGGCTGATAATGAGCCGGTGAAACAATCAGGCAGATCCTACGGGTGGGACTGGACAACAGCTTTTCAGCTCTGAATTTAAGAAACTGCAGTTTATTGAGCTGGTCACAATCCCACGCAAATCTGTGAAACACCAGGAGAAAAATCTATCTTTGAGAAGTTTAGCACTGATATATCAAACACTTGGATTTGTTCACAAAGATGAGAAGGAGCCCGCATTGCACCAACTTAAGCATTCTGTTAAGAATGCAAATGTAGGAGTGGGAGAGAAGACCAACGATGAACACCAGAGACACACAATGTGAGCCATAAACTCTGCGTGATCCTCTCAGAGTGAGCACTTCGGGGCTGTACGCTGCGTCCGTCAAACATGCCCAGGGACAAATCAGAGAGCAGGAAGGACAAGTTTGTCAGTGTGGCTCTGGTTACAAAAACTGAGCCTACTAAAATGTGACAGATTTGTTAAATAAACCCCAACAACACAAAAAGATGACTGAATTTCCGTCTGAGACACTTAACGATAAGCTCAACGTTCTTTACATCCATATATTTAGTCATTTGTATCTGATCGACTGTTATCTTCTGCCTGGAAATCATATAAACAAGAGACAAAAGACAGTAAGACGTATTAAAGATGCCACTTTTTCTGCTTCTGCAGTCAGCTATGACAAAAAAAAATGGAGCTTGAGGGACGTGGTGTTCATTTGGCAAAAAACAAAACAAAACAAGGGGACAAATTCAGCCCCAAGAACACCATCCCCGTGGTCAAGCATGGTGGTGGGAATGTAACGCTTCAGGGTTTATTCAGCCAATGGGTCAGGCAACCTTGTCAAACTAAATTGCATCATGAGAAAAAAGGACCACATTAAGATTCTGCACAAAAACATCAGACGCTCTTCAGAAAAAGTTGGCTTTGGGCAGCATTGGACCTTCTGACAGGACAATGATGCAAAACCTGCTGTTAAAGTGGCCAAGACACAGTTACAAGAAAACAGCGTCAACATTTTGCAGCAGCTCAGCTCAGATTTCAGAGCCTGACTCGATCAAGAATCTGTGAAGGGAACTGAAAACCAGAGTAACAGCAAACAAGCCGTCTAATCTCAAAGACCTACACATCATTGTAAAAGAGAAGTGGAGTTTGAACAGGAGAGGTCCAAAGTTAATCATAAGCATGATGCCAGACTTCACATCTAAAGTGATCATACTTACCCCCTCCTTAGCCCTGATACGCAGCATTAACAATCTCTCCTCTAGTCTGGTGCTTCAGCAAGAGACCCACAACTTTGGTGTTAGTTTTGACTCTGAGTTGTCTTTTGATGCTCAGATGATCAAAGTGGTGCCGTCTTATTTTGCCCAATTGAGACACTAAGGCCAGTTCATTCCTCTCCAGGTAACCCAGGCTAACATGACGCATGTTATTCTGGGATAACGACATCTAAAGACTGCCGCTAATTCAAAATTCTGCTGCCAGGCATTTTAACATGCACCAAGAGAAGTGACCATATTATATATTAAGCCTTGAATGATCAGGCAGGTGACTGTATCTGTCATCTACTAACTGCCTATGATCCTTATCACTTATTTCAATTTCATTTGTGATAGTTTTTGTTTTTCCTTGATATTTCCTTGCAATTTTTGTTTTTATTGTTAAGCAATTTGCAACTTATATTACAAAGTTATTACTAATAACAACTCTGTCGCCTGTTTATGTCATTTCCAGCTAGAAGAAACCTACACGCCAAAATTACTATAAAACAAAATTTGCCATGGGTATGAATAATTTACGGTTAATTGTACATGAAGAAAGAGACCATTAATAGTAAATGGGTTTATACTGGAAAAGGGCTTTCAGCAGCGACACAGGTTTTGCTGAGAAAGCTAATCTCACACACACATTTCAACCTTAGTTAAATCAACAACATGAACCACTTCATGAGGATGAGGCAGCAAACGACCCATGAGAGTCATTGTCAGAACAACAATGACTAGTGTCACGTCATAATGTCTGCTGCATGCACCTTAATGAGTATGTTTGGATGTTACTAGCTGCACCGTTGTGAATAAGCCAATTGTTGTAAAGCATAACAGCTGGACCCATCAGCTAATACAAGCACCACTTGAGCGCCCTGCCTGAAGTAACACTTTGGTTCATTTATCATTATCGGCTATTATTATCACTGCCAGTTTGTTACCTGTCTGCGACGGCCCAGGGGTTGAAGCTGCCGACAGCCTCGTGAGCCACAACGTGCAGGTAGGCCTCAAAGTCTTCACGGTACCTTCGGATGTTTCCGAGCATGCTGCCTGGCACTGAGATAACAGTCCCCCTGTTTCCCTCCCCTGGGCCTGGGAACATGGTGCTGTTTCTGGGCTGGTGCTGGTGCTGTTCTTGGTATTCCTCCTCCGTCAGGTTGTTCTCAAACAGTAAGCTGTGCCTGTAGAAAAAAACAGGAGAGGATGGCGTGCACCAACAGGTAAACCTTTTCATTATGATGACCGTTCAGTATGAACTGGGTAAACAGCCTCTGAGGACTGTTTCTGCAGAGAAGCAACAAACTCATTTTTTGGTGATAGACCAGAAATTGTCGCCGTGCCCAATATGAGGCTGAGGATGATGAATTTAGGAGAGGTGTCAGAGTGCAGGGCGGCTCTTTCGCCTGCCCCTTGCTTCAAATGAATCGGGGCTCAGCTGGGCATCACCATGGTCTGGCTTTATAATCCTCTCTGCTTGGACAAATCAGCCTGGCTCCTGCAACGGCGCTCAACGTGCTATATTTAGTGTTGCAGCAGCTTCCAAGCAAAGTGCCTCTCTATTGTGCTCCCTGGGCCTCGGCTGAACTTGTTTCAGTTTTGACTATGGGGGCTGCAAACCGTGGGGTGGCCATAAATATCAAAGTGCCAGCACAGTCTACTCTGCTTCCTTTTCCGAAATGGGTCGATTTACTGTCAGGCGGGCACCGGAGGGCTGATGTGGCACAAGCAACAATACGAACTCACAGCCCATTTATAAAGTCAGAATGGCACCCACGCTTTTTGTGCCATATTCGAATATGAACAGGGACCAGCCTGCATCTACTGTGAACAAACACCATTCAGACACGTTGGCACAAAAGACCTTCTGCACGAAATTGAATTGAGGAAAGCATATTAGAAATGTTGTGAAAAAGTGTTACAGGTACCTTGTCACTCTATCCTGCCCTGTGAAATTCACTGACGGGACTATAAGACAACAGTATAAGCCAGCTATAACGAACAGTTCAGTAAATGTAGGTGCTTGCGAGGCTGTGTATGTTTCAGTGTGAACAAAGGAGTACAAAATTACACGGTTGAACCACTGAATAACATCCTCTACCTGTCACATTCACCCAGATTCAACTTGGCCTGAACGGGACACACGACGGCCGAAACAGAGAGGCAGCATTACCTATTAGCGAGATCACTTCAAGTTTGTCTTCTCATTTCTCTACAAAAGCTGCAGCCATGTAGCACCTGGCAAACACGGGACCTGGCAAAGGACGCCGCCATGTGTGATGTATCAAAAGGGACTCAGGCTTGGTTGGAGCTGAGTTAGATAAAACCAAAAGTGGCTCCGAGACAGTAGGGGGTGATTCAAGCGAGACTCACAGAAGCCCGGGGAAGATCAGCGTGGCAAGAAAGAGGTGGAGGATGAATAGCAGGGGGGCAAAATATGAAGTTTTCTTGTTTACTTGGAAAAACATGACTCAGAAATCTTAAGATGTTCCAAAAAAACAAGGTCTTGGATGATGATAAATTGGGGCCCATGTGAACTTGGATGCAGAGAAGGATGGAAGTCCACCAGCTACCAAGTAGTGAAATATTTGGCCTGAAAAGACAACAAAAAGGTGGGCGGGGGAGAGAGATGATAAAGAAACACATGAAAGGTGTACAATATTGCTGAGTGGGGCTTTCATCTTTTTATTGATTTGTTTGAACTGCTGATGGAGCTGCAGTGGGTCGGTCAACATTAGTCAAGGTGTGTGTGTGTGTGTGTGTTTGGAAGGACAATCAGGGTCTGCATTTATGCTCCTCACCATGGATACATAAATCTTATCTGCTGCTCTGTTGGTGTGTTAAACGATGAAATCTTTCCCTCTATTGTCTCAGTGGCCGTTTGAAAGCACTCACGCGGGCACAAGTACAAACACAGTCATGGTAAAGAATAAAAGACGCTGCTGTGGAAATGCTGAAAGGTCTGGTGATAGTTGATGGGAGCGTTAAAAAGTAGTATTGTGTGAACAACTTGTCGGCCCCGCTCTTGTGAAAGGCCCTGATGCTGCATGTCGTGACTAACTATCTACGGCTGAAAGAGCAGCATGAGCACCTGTAAACAACAAAAACTAATCTACTTTATTTCTTTCTTTCTTTTTTCTCCGAAATCAGAGCAATTCTTCTGAAAAAATTACATTCGCCCATCAATCCTCGCCTTCTTCGGGCTCTGTGCCTCAATAACAGCAGCTAAATCAAAATATGGAAGAAAAAAAAAAGCCATAACCAATAACAGTCTGCCGGTGTCCCTCTTAGTCATCAAACAATACAATCAAAGACGCCTCCAGTGATAGGCACACTGAGAAAAATCTGCAGCTTTGTCGCCGTCATATGATGTTTTTTTTCCCCCCCGTCCTGTGGTGTGTTGAAATGTGTGCAAGGGGCACAAAAATCATATGCGTGACTCTGGTTTCCCCCGTGGAGCCTGACGCGTCTCTTTGGGCTTAAAAATGTGGGTTATAAACAACTAATCATGGCTGAGACAACACACATGATGAGCTCTTTGCACATTTTACTGCTCCAAACCCCATCCAAATTAAACCTCGCCATTCTGCTACACTGAGTCCTGGAAGAGTCAACACTGACAGAGGATTAACACAAATCCCACAATCAATACGAAAACAAACTGCATTTTTCACCACGGGATCTGATGCAAGTGCTATTTTACTCAGCTGTTGCATAAACTGTATCGCCGTCATCGATAATTCTCCCATTCTGTCTCATCCGAGTTTCCATCTCTTCAAAATAACAGTTTTTATCGCATGGCAAATTATGTTCTGTAATGCTGACTGTTTGCTCTCTGCCATAAAAGAGAGACATTATCATTAAATCTAAATTATATTCTTGCAAGATTTGCTTTTCAGTAGAGGAATTGAACGGTTTTAGTTGTACATTCATGATGCTGACTTCCTCGGGCAGCAAATAGAAGCTGTCACATGTCATTTCACAGCTATGTGAAGGACCACTGTGGAACTCGGATTCTATTCCTTCCCTCTGAATACTGACACATCCTGACATGCCCTAAATGAAAGATACATGCTGGCATCACAAAGCAATAAGAGCTGAATTCAGTATGCAGGCTGCAACAACTGAAGGGTGAGATGGCGTCGATGCAGTTCTGTGCGCATTGTGTGTGCTTCTGTTTTGACAGTGCTGTAATCAAAACTTTTCTTTACCTTGTCTCTGCTGTTATGTGGCACCTGGGTCATTTTAGTCTGTAACACGGGTAAGCCAGCTCATCTTTCTTGGAGGTCAGTTCAGTTTACGAGGCAACATGTTGGCCCCAAAAGACAGCTCTATAAAACAATGTGCCTAATAAACACAATGCCTCTTTCTATCTTGCACCAAATGACTCCCTACTTCCAGTTTTATTACTTCTTAGGGGACTAAGCACAGTGGAAACACATAGCTGCTGTAGATGGACAAGCTCCTGCTTGCACTTTGTTGTCAGGCGTATGAAAAAAAAGCTGTTTGGAGACTTTGTGCGCATAATAGGACTCACAAATCAAATGTGTAACCTTTACTGGCACAGTCATTCTTAGGGTTAGCCATTCTGATACACAAATATATGATTGTGCCAACACAAAAAAAAAAAAAGATTGTGGGGTTAACAAATGTAAAAATAAATATTTGTTCCATAAAGTACTGTACTATCCAAGCAGAGGACAAGTGACTGCGAAATGGGCTGGTTCTTCATTGAGAGTGAGGAAGAGGTGACTGATGTATTACAATCGATAGTAATTCTTTTTCTTATGCAAAATAGTACAGTTACTGCAAGGGAAGTGAATTTGGAGCCACAAAATATTATGCAGCCAAGCTTCCTAAGCATAACTCCTATCAGTGCAAACAAAGTTTTGCTGTAATGTTTAGTAGGACCTCCTCCCTAATCTTACAGCGCCATTATTGAGGAGCATCAAATGCAAAAGCGATTCTCGGATGGCATGTGTGAGTCAGCAGACGGCAAAGCTACCCACTCTCAGTGCTGCTGAATTGGTCTGTCACCATCAAGGACTACAAAGGGACTTTTTTTAAAATCAATATAGCAACAGCAAAAAAACAATGATCTTCTCTCTAACTATGGCCAAGAAATTTCCCATTGAAAACATAAACAGATTAACTCAATAAGGCAGCTTGTATAAGGCAAGCAAGTGCTGAAATATTGGGCTGATCACTTGGATAATAACATCTTTTTATTTCTATATTGATACATCCTGTTCTATATGAGTGAATGTTATCTGATTCCGTAAAAAAATTAACTGATGAAGCAAAAAATGAAGGACAAGCATGTCAGAAAATGTATTGTACATGAGCTGTGGTACCTGGGGGTCCCCCTAGGTGGAGCCTATTACTGTTTGATGAGGTGGAAAACAACGCAGTTTATATTGTAGTGACATAAGGAGGCTGGGGCTAGTACTCCAGGTAGTCCCGTATTGGCAAGCAGAGAGCATTGTAGGGAATTAACTAGCAGCAGGCCACCATGACAGAGACTCCTGTGGTGCTTAATAGCTTCTGGCCAGAGCTCACATATTGAAGATGAGCTGGAGTTATATTAGGTCATCATTCCTTGTTCAGGTGGCTAAAATAACTGATTTTGCATCATGGCAAATGGTGGGTATAAATGATTTTGTCAGCATATAGAAAATGTCCACTGTCCAACGTCCACTTCATTAGATTTGATGCTTAACTCATCATTGATCGACAACAAAGTTGACTATCGGCTAACAAAATTATTTCACATAATAAACGCTACACATTTTTTATGAAGAGAATAAAATGTAGCTTAAGATAACACTTCAAACTTGTTTAGGGTTCAACATACAGCACACGATTACCTTGTGTGATCAATATTTGTAAGAAATTTTGTTCAACTTGTCAACTAAGATTTGTTTTCTTTAAAATCAAAGCATTTTCCTATCGATTTGTGATTTTTTTTTTTTTAAGCCCAATTACATCCACTATGATCCAATGTGTTAACAAAAATAAAACATGAAAAGATCCAGCAGGGTGCCAGTACTTTTAAAAGGCACTGTAATTTGGACTGAAGATGAAAGTGATGCAGGCAGGTCTGTGTTTTACGCTACAGGGATTCAGCTAGTTTCAGAACAAATGACTTGGCAGTTCTCGAATGACTTCTTTCCTGTTTAGAAGCTGCAAGGCTGGATACGTCTGAAAACGAATTACTAGTGGAAAAAAATGTCTCGAAAAAGCTATTACTTGATGGATGCATTAAGAAGACAGAGTTAAAGACAAGTCCCGGGCACGTAGCATCTGAGGGCAAAGTTTCCATTGAGGGAGCTGAACCTGAGGGTCTCCAACACTGACTGACTTTAATTTACTAATGGTCACAGCTTGAATTTGTCAGAAGCATCCTGCTGGCTTGTCTGTGTCAACAACTTCTAGTCCTTTCATTCTCTTTTCTTTTCCTTCCAAGTTTCTCATTAATTTAAGCAGTAGAGCAGCTGCAGCTAAAGCCCTGGGCAGTGGAGGGTCTCTCTCTGTGGATTCTGCTGCTCGAGTCAGGAATAGACTCTGCCCTGGGTACGGTAGCCACCAAGCGAGTTTTGTGGGGTGAGTGAAGCCTCCCAGTGGAAGAGCCATTATAGGACAGTGACGCGTCATGCGGGGACAAAAAACACAAATTGTGCATCACTGGAGAAACATTTAACGTTTTTTTTTTTTTGTTGTTTAAGTCTAGAGGCTGATTTAAAGTATCAGTGACTGTGTAGGACGCTGCTGTTGCACTTAGTAAAGCAACACAAACCAGAGAAAGCCATTAACGGCAATTTGATACATTACTCTTCTCGTAACAAGTGCATTAAAGAGGAGCTGACACTTTCCTCATTATAAAAATCCACCATTTCCATATTTGCATTTCTAGGCAGAGGGGTATATTATAATTTTATGCAATCTGCAGTATTGCTCTGGAGCCCCGATGACTGATAATGGAGGCATAATTTCAGCCCAAAAGATTGGGAATTAAGTTAAATAGGTCAAACCTTGATACTGGGCTCCAGTTAATATTCTGAGACGATACTTTTTTTTTCCAGGTAGAATCAAACAGCATGGAAGAAAAGCCATTGTCAAATGATGAGATATAGAAACGATCTGGGTGCAGAAAAAGGTAAAGGACATAGTAACCCACCCTGTTTCGACAGGCTTCTCTAGGAAAATATCAGCTGCAGAAGTCTGCTTCAGCACTGGCCTTGTGAGCCTAATTGGCTGAGGAGAGGCTGGCCTGGAGCCCGGAGCATTGCACTGGGATCCTGGAAAGAGCAGAGACAAAGGGGAGGAAGGGTAAATGGAGTTGTGTTTTAAGAGAGATGGGGTGAAGCAGAGGACAGACAGACAGACAATGAAAGGAAAGAAGCATTCACATAATCTTAGCAGTTGTGGCACTGTCTCCACCTACAGGAGACACCCAAGAAATCACTCTTTTGGCTTCGATTACAAATATAAAGGAAGCTGATTATTTCATCTTTTTACCTGCTGCTCCTGGCCGATCCCAGTAAAGAGGATCTGAATAAGTGATGGAAGCAAACCGTCTCCTCACTTCCTCCTGATCCTTCTGCTCAGACACAGACAGGGAAAAACATTCAATAAATATACTGTCTACCTGCCAATAGTGAGCCTCGTCAAGCAAGTCGAGCATCATAATTAAATCTGGACCTTGCATCAGTAAGCGGCAGCAGGCCCGAGCTGTCAAAACAGCTCACTTTAAAAACCAAGTCGATCACTGGCGACCTTTCAGGTTCCACCGTGACCTTTTGTAGGTAGGCCTTTCTGTCGAGCCGCTCTCACCTGTATCTCTTCCATGCGAAGCAGCATACTCTCCAGGGTGGGGGCCTGCAACCTACGCTGGGCCATGCCCTGCAACTGTCTGTCTGCCTCGGCCGCCCACGCTACCCGTGTGGTGTCCTCCAAGAGATCCTCCAGCAGTGCCTCACTCAGCTGCTCAGCACTCTCTGCTGCCTGTGGATGACGGCATCCACAAAACACAGGACAAAATACAAGCATAATGTTTGGCTTAACTGTACAATCGTTTAAGTCTTAAACATTGCCATGAAACTACATTTAGTACATATTCAAGAGCAAAGCCAAATTGCCTATGAGATACTATCAGCAGTAGATGCAGCGTACCCTCTCTGCAGCCTGCTCCGACAGCCGATTCTTCAGTGACGAGTTGATCCTGGTCCTGGACTCAACAATCTGTTGAAGTAAACAGTCAAAGTACTCCCACTTAGCCCATGAAGCCAAGATAAACACACAGGGAAAAAAAATCACTATTTATTTTACTGCAGTAAATCTAAGGGTAAATACAGATGTTTTATTTTATCAGTTAAGATGCATCGACTGTCTCTCTCTTCTTCAGGAGACGCATAAAAAGGGAAGTAAAATCTGGCACTACCCAAAGCAACTAATAAGTCCTACCTGCACTTCATCCAGAAGGGGCTGAATTCTGTCTCTGGCCTCCTGCTCAGCTCTCTCAGCCCACTGAGTTGGCGAGCCAACTTCAGACCTGTTAACCAAAACACGCCCACATCGCAAGCTGTCACAGAAGTTCTGAGGTTGAACTGCTTTAACTTTCAGAGATAAAGTGAAATATTTTATTCTGGATAACATCAAACATTCAAACATGATATTAATTAAATCATTTTATGAGTCAAACTCCAGTCCACTCGGATTCTAAGTGAGTGTCAAATAAATTGATTTATTTTTTTAAAGAACGTTTTGGTTTTTTTTTTTAGACCAAAGGGACAAGTTTTCAAGCAACTGTCTCTTTTGAATCCTCCATTATTCAGAAAGCCCTGAGTCACTTGTTTCAAAGAAGATAATTAATCAAACTACACGGTTTTTGAGGCCACGCTTACTGGCAGGCTTCATCAGGCTCTGTGTTTTCTTGAACATTCACATTTATTGCAATTACCTTCCATCATTCTGCATAGAGAACATGTGGACATTGTAGTCGATTTGTTCAGGTTTCTTTCACTGTCAGTGCCACTGAATTAAACACAAAGCCTGACATGTTAGTTACAGCTGAGATCAGCACAGGGCATATTAAGTCGAAAAAGATTAATTCGAAGGGTGTGACGTGAGTATGTTATAGAGGAAAGAAATCTGCTGATTGTGTCGGGGGTCTGTTGGGCAGAACGTATCACCCGTAAACAAGTGACAGGTGAGGTGTTGTACTTGTCGTCTGCTGACAGTGATCCAAACGTGCGCTTTATGCCATGACCTACAATAGAACATTTTTTACTCCTGATTATTAAACTACATCTGTGAGCCATAACATTGCCTAATATTGTGCCACAAAAACAACTCGGACAATGTTTGTATGGGCGGTACATGTCAACATAACCTCCACATTAATACTAGGATTTACTCCTTAACCTGTCAGTGATTTTATTGTTGTGGCTGTAATGCTATAAAATTTAAAGGCCTATAAAAAAGATTTGTAGACAACATCCAAAAATAGTGTACAGCTTTTTCTGGCACGCCACACATATGAAGAGACCTTCCTTGCACTTTGATATTTCATGTGTTTCTATTCTACTGCTGCCTAACTATAAAAATATTGCATTTGTGTTGTGAAATGTGATTGTGCCACATGAACCACTCATAGCTATAAAATACAGACACAATAACCCATTAATGACAGTGTAATTTCATTCAATTGTCCCAGGAACAAATAATGCACAAAATTATTAATTTCCTGGAACCTGCAAAATGAAAGGGGCTGCAGTTGTTGTTAATTAATACGACACACATTTCCTTGTATGACATCCCAGACTTCTAGCTGTTCTTTAGGTGAGTAAATAAATACAACAGTCCTATGTGGGTGGGAAAAGAAAAGCATGAACCCATACAGTCACTGTGATGTAATTAATGCTGTATGGGCAATGTGTTGACTGCAACCTTTTGCTCTGCTGATGCTGTGTTTTGTTGCTGGCCTTATATAGTCAAACTCTCCAGTGGCTAATTAGGAAATGTGTGGAGGTCTATAGAAGCACAGGCTCAGTCTGGTATTGAATAGATGTGCTACAGTCACAACCTGCATTATGTTCTGTTCTTTTGTCTGCAGATAATTGTGGTCATGTTACAATTCCCAACATTTATTTGTGAGCCTGGTGTATAAAGCGGTGTGGCAGATGACTGTGTTGATTATTGCTGTGGGTTGGCAGCAAGATTCATGGCTTTTTTTTTAAAGTGACATGTCTAGTGGTAGAAAATGTTTCTTCTTCTTCTTAATCAATCTAAATAGCAGATGTTTACAAAAGGCAAAGGATGCATGCATCTATTAATATACCAATTGCTACACAGTATACTGTATATACTGTGATTAGCAGGGCTCTCTAGAGAGAGCGCAAAGCCTGTTCTGTCAATATTCTGTCTCCATTGAGCTTAGTGTAATTTGTCTCATTAATCAGGAATATTGGACATTATTATATTTCAGTCCACTGCAGCATGGCATTTATCGTCATACGGTGTCAGTACAGGTTGCAATTTGAGTACAAATGGAAACAACAACAAAAAAAATCACTTATCACCTGGCTGGCTTAATATCCGATAACTAAAACTGCACCGTGACCTTCGACTTCCATCCCTTCAGATCCATTAAGTCTGCTCAAACTGTAATTATATTAGTACCTTAATCTCCGAATGCGTTCAGTCTCTTCTTTACTCAGGTGGTCGAGCTCTTTCAGTCTCTGCATAGTCATCTTATCCAGCCAAGCTCTCCTGCAGCAGGCCAGCAATCATCACATAAAGCCAAATACAACCTCAATTACGCTTTTCGCATAAATAACTTATAATCCTCATCTCTAAAATCAGGCTGCTAGCCACTGATTAATAGGAACGCACGATTGTCGTAATTAAGATTTGATTAAACGGAGACATTTGTGGAACACTCAATCACAGAGGTGCTTATAAGCAGCAAAAACAGGCCAACTATTAATCACTCAAAAAGAGAAATGGCCTCAATCTAGCGGGCACCTAGATTTATTGGAAAGAATTAACTGTGAATTAGAATCAGAGGATTGCCTGTGGCTCGCAGCAAGTGGGGTCTGGCATGAAGGTTAGAAATAACTCACTGGATACAGAGAGAGGACTCATTAACATTCCATTTCCCTAGATTTTATCCACTTGGCATTTCTTTCGCTTTTGCTAGGACAGATAATCTAATTTGTGAAGTAGAAGTAACAAAATCACAAAATGGCTAAACTGAGAAACGATAATATGTCATTCTGAAATAAGCAAGTAAGACATTAAAATCAGGTCAAATAAAAATACATGTAGGAGGTGAGCTTCACCTTAATGCTTCATTCTGAGCGTCTTTCTTCTTTTCTGAGCTCAGGGCTGGCTCTGCCTCCAAACCACCACCCACCTTCTGCTTCGGAGGGCTTGATGAAGGCTTTGCTGGAGAGAAGAGACAACGAGGCTCTGGTCTGCCCCTTTGAGGGGACCTGTTGAGACAATAGCAGGAAGAGTGAATTATACACAATGGCACAGACAAATATGCACTATACAAAGACGAGCCAGGAGGGAAAAAAATCCTAGAAAGGTAAAGAGAAAGAGACATTTTTACACATTAAACCTCCAACAATTGGGATGAATAAAAGTTAAAAAATTGTAAATGACATATAAGTTATATATAAAAAACACCTGTTTCAGTTTTCATGCCCTGTTATCAATATCACTGTGGGAACAGTGATTTGGACAAATCTACAATCCTACAGTAAATGCTGGGTATTAGTGTAGCAGCTAATACTACTATTTTTATGATGAAGCCTGCTCACGTCCACATTCTGGCTGAATTCATTAGAAACTCATTACATAAGACTGTATTTCTGTGTTTTTGTTGGGTGTCTAGAGCACAATAATTCACTTTGCACTTAAGGCTATCACGATCATGAACTTTTAGTTGATGATTAATTGTGACACAAATAATTGCAATTAACCATTTTTTCTGTCCATTTTATGCCTCAATTAGTTTTAAATGAGTGCTATTAGCAACTTTGACCGTCACCTCTAGGCTGCAAATCTGACAAACCACCTCATCCAAGTTATTGGACTCTCCTTTTCTCATTTGACCTAAAACAAAAACATGCCCACAGCATTGAGGTGTTCAGCTTTGCAGCTAAATCTATGACATTAGTGTCAACAGATGGCCATCAAAATGCAGTCGTTCAATATGAGATATATATGTTAATGTTAATATGTTAATATCAAGAGTTAATCAACTGAATCAACAGTTAATGTATTTAAACCATAGCAAAAGAAGGGCACACATGTTGGAAAAGATAAGAAACAACTCTAACGATTATGCACAAAGCGCAAATAATTGAGATCAGGCAAATATGCGATAACTAAGAGGCCTTTTTGCAATAAGATTCACATATACTGATTCATACTGCATGCAAACTGTTATCTTGAGATCAGAGTTTCTGACATTACACCAGTATAACCTTCGTTTCATAATGACATTAATCATCTATTGAGCTGAGAGTCATGATTTTAAATAAAATCAATGTGTCATCAGATGTACAGAGCGATAACTGGCTCACCGTTGTGGAGGAGGAGAGTGAGGGGATGTAGGTATCCATGGCACGGAGGGTTCTTTTTGAGGGAGCTGGTTCACTCTGAGCCGAGAGGAGACTGTAGGCTGCTGGAAGCCTGCATCTTGCATCTGATTGTGCTGACAAGAATAACAACAAATATATATTCAGTTTGTTGACATGAACCTCACATTGTTTGATTCTGCTGTGTGACCTCTGGCACATCTTTTCACTCTGCATGTAAACAGAACTCAAACCTTACTGCCTCCAATATAATGTGAAGAAGTTTTTGTGTGGCTCCACATAATAAATTCAGAGTTCAACTTTAGTAAGTCCAGCACCTTCATTATGCCAGCCTTTCTTCTCTCATAGTGCAGTCCTTTTCTGTAGGTGGTGTTTGTCTGAGATCGCCCCTGCAGTTCCCTCAGCTCCCTCTGCTGGGCAATGGTCTCCAGGCCGGCCCTCAGCACCTCCCTTCTGTTCACCGGCTGGGAAGCAGTAGTGTTGGGCTTCTGTGAGGCTTTTCTCCTCCCTGCTGAAACAACAGTTTTATATGTTTTAATCCTAATTGATTAAATCCTCTCAAATACAAAATAACAAACACATACGGTAACAACAAACTATATCCTTTATCTCTTATATACAAGAAAAGCAGCTTGAAACTGAGGAGGAAACACAACACCACCAATTAGACAATTAACAACCAGTGGGATATGTGGTGGAGGGGCTGAGGTAACAGTTGGTTTCTATGGAGATCTAGATTGCTGCTAAAACTCATTGTAGGTGTTTATGTCATCTCTTTGCACTGGATGCCTCTCAGCCCAATAGGAGCCAGCAGGAGTTAACTGCTCATAAGACTAAGCAGCAGGGGGCCGAAGGCCAGAGTTCTGCGCTTGTTCCTGTTTTTCAATCACTTCTTCACGGCTCCTTATCAATTTTCAGCCTGGTTGCAGCCATTTAAGCACAGTGGGAGGCCCAAACACAACTGCACTAAAGTCCTTAGGTGACTTCCAGATACACTGGAGACTAAACTGTTTGTCTTTCACCAAAAGGCACACGTACAATTAATCTCAGTGCACTTGCCTTAAGCAGGAAATTATGAAGGAAAATACTGCTATTATTTTACATTGAACTAATACATACTGTTACTGAATGACGACAATTAGAAACAGAGTAGAAATGATTGACAACACAGCCACAGTTGTCTTACTAAAGGCTGGCTTGGAAATGTGCCAATATTCCAGGCAAAAATAACACTCAATTCTCACCACGGACACCTCTCCTCAGATTTGTGGGTTTGCAAGGTCCTCGAGGTGCAGTTAAGCGGCTGGGACCCTTGGGTGCAATAGTGGGAGACGTGCTGCGATGAGGAGACTTCCTGTGTGGAGGACGTGCTTGGGCCTGCATCTTCTCAAGCATCTCTTGTTTACTGAGAGCAGAATCCAAAGTCTACGAGGAATAGAGTGATATTACAGCCTTGGATTCACTTGCTTTAGTCACGTAAAATAAGCTGCATATTTAGACCAATAACATATACAATAACCAAACTATTAAGAAAACCCAATTATGTTTTTCTTTTAGCAATTTACTATAATGATAACACTCACAACAGATATAATGTTCATCAAGAACTGTCATGAAGTGACTGCACTGCACACCCACCTACAGTGACGCTTTGCTTTAATTCAAGAGTGCATAAATCAACATTAGATTAATGTTGTAGGAACTCTACAGTCTTCTCTACACATTATCTCACAGTCTTGTGGAACAGAATGTAATTGGAAAAGTTAACTTAGACTTAAAATTATTTCTGATATTTGTGACCCAGGAACAGAAACAGACACAGAATCTTCTTTTGCAATCCTCTGCTTAAACTGCGTGCTGTTAGTTTCACTTCATGTCTGAGCTCTGTCTTGATTTTGTAAAATAAATACTCAGTGAGGTTAAGATTGGTTGACTATGAAAACAGATGAAAACATTCCACTGAAAGACATTTATGGTGTGTGAGCTTTCTATATGTATAGAATTATAATCCCGCGATGCAATCCTAAAGCTGGGGGACTATGTACAAAAAGTCCCACATACAGCAGCTAATGTTTCATTTTCTGATTACACTTGATGCTCCTCACCTCTAGCTTCTGCAGGATGTCAAGGGCCGTCTCAGGCACAGCTGAACCCTGGTCCACTTCTATTTTAGCCGAGCACAAAGAGAGCTGGCGAATCAGCTGGCCCAGTTCTTTGTAATGAGGGGGGACCTTGCTATGAGATAGGTCTGAAAGCTGGTGGATGATAACCTGCAAGGCCCTGAGTGCTCCACGGTGGGCAGCTGCAAGCCTGTTTATTGCCATGGACTGGAAGAAGGACAGACAATAAATTATTTCATCATTAGGTAACATATATTTCAACTTTCTTAGCAGTAAAGCTTGCAAGTACAATGATTCTTGTTTGAGGCTCAAAATGTCATTTTACTTCCTGATCTCAGTTTGAATAAATAAATGATGGCAGCTTTAAATGGCAGTAAGTCTGATGATTGTTGAAGCCATACCTTTTTGGTGTCCCACGTTTTCTGGCTTCGTAGTTTTTCTATATCTTCTTGTATCTCTTTGACCTAATAAATAATGGAACAGAACAGTGTTTATAGATGTGGAGCAAATGAAAATGTCAGCGATTTATAAATTACAAATGGTAGAAATGTAAATACCTGCTGCTGGAGAACATAAATGATGCGTGCTGAGCGGGCTGCCTGCTTCTGTCTTCGTGTCTCCAGCTTGCTTTGTGCTTCAGGTTCCAATGGCTCCTCTATTTTCTCTCCTGTTGTTTGAAACCCACCACACATTACTGATCATCATAATGTAAATGTAAAGTCATGTGAAAAGTGCCCTAATTGTGGCAGGTTCTAAATATGTGATTACTTTATTAAGTTAAGTTGTGCATTTATACATGTAATCTACAGTAACAAACTATTTTTGTGGGTTACCTCTGTTAGCTAGCTCCTCCACTTTCTGAATATACACTTCTAGTTCATTTTGCAGTTTGCGAATCTCATGGCTTAAAGGTGCATGTTTGCCTCCTTCCACCTGCCTTGGGCCTGGGTCTCTGGTTGGGGGTGATAGGCCGACCCTGGGCATGGAAGAAATGGGATGTTTCTGGGATTTTTGCTGTTTGGTTCCATGCCGGGTAACCTCCTCCTTTGGACTGGAGGCCTTCGGCTTTGCCTTGCTTGGAGTGGCGGCAAGTTCCTACAGTGAGGGAAAATCACTCAATATGGTTATTGTCTGAACAAAGTAACAACCATTCCTTAAGGAAAACATGAAACAGCAAACTATTATGGATAGACAGTTTTTATTTACAGTTTGTTAATGATGCATTATGTACTGTTAACCAATTTACCTGTAGCAGCTCAACATCACTTGTTTCAAAGAGGGAGGCATCTTGAGAAGGCCTCGTAGCGGATTTCGTCAGTGACTCAAGACGCCTTCTTCTTAGATCTCGCTTGGCCAGCTTAACAGCAACCTGGAGCCTCTCCTCAGAGACCGTAGTGAAGCTGAAGGAGCTTCTAGTGCTGTTCACACTCTCACGCACCTCTGACAGTGGCAGCAGTCTCTCTATCACTATAGGTGCTGGCGGGCCCACACAAGTGGCACGGTTGCTGGCACTTGCAGGGATGGCTTCATTGAACAACAGCTGTGGTGTACGAGAGACCAGACAGTTTTATCTGATATTAACAGCCGTTGTGAGACTCAGCCACGCTTTTCATACCACTTTCTCAGCAAGTACTTTTGTCATTCACTTAATTTGATCTCACATGCTAGTTTGTTTGGTACAGCTAGCTAAATCCAATCTAAAGCAGCAGCCCAACAATAAATCCTACCTCCATTATGTATTTAGTCTAACCCTCTGAAGTCCCAAATCCACCAACAGACCAGAGTTTTTCTTTTATAAAACACCAAAAGTACATCATTTATCACAGCAAGAAACTGTAAACACAGATATTCATCAGACTTTCACATTTCCAGCAGTCTGAGAAAATATTGTCTGTGATGTGTCTTTTTATCATGAAAAACAACCAAAATAAGGTTAAAATTGTGATATTTCTTCATTGTATTCTACAAGTCTCACTCAAAAAAAATCACCAAAATAAACTGTTTGTTCCAGGTCTTATCAACACCAAAATACTCTGTGTTTCTCTGCATAACTGAGAAACCACAAGTGACTTTGCTGTGACCAACAGCCAGAAAAAAAAATGCAGGCACTGTTCAGGTGAACTGCAGGCTGCGTTTATATGGAGCGGAGAGAAGATGACAAGAGAGACTGACAGTAAAATTAAATAAATACTTGATGAATAAAATATGTTTATTTTAGGATTACTCAAAAACTGAGTTTGTAGAGACTATAAGAGTGTAAAAAGTTAAATATCTACAATACATGGAACACTCATTTATATCCAATATTGCTAACACAGGTGGACACTTTGAAAACTATTGCAGATGCTGATTACAGGCTTTTTCTAATTTTGTAAAACCAGTATTCAAGGAACTTAAACTTCATTTTTAATTAGTTTATTTATGACAATATAACTAAATCAGACTACACAAAAGACATTTTTGAGATTTCTTTTCTGCTAACCATGGCTGTGCTATTTCTATAGAGATGCTTTATATTGAAGTGAAAAATGACAAAAAGACAAAAAAAAAAATCTTGGGATTCAGAGGGTTAAACTGTTTGAACTCTGAGAGCTGTAATACTCGATTTTGTAGAAATGCATTGTGCTATACTGAAATACATATTATATAGTCTCTTCTTATTAATACAAGTGGACAAATGACATTATGTCATTAAACATCTCTCTAAAGCAGGCCCAGCAAGAAACTGACATTAAAGCCTTCATAAGGTAAGATGAATTTGTACATTTCCTCTATTACTTTTTGTGACTCATTATCCTCTAGATTCCACTTACTGTCACTTGGCGTGTAACACTGCTTCTTGTTTGTCTTCTAACACCTATTGTCTAGTAACTGGCAACACTTTATTAATCTTTATGTCACTGTTTACTGGTATACACTAAAACACAAAATCAAATTCCTTGTATGTGAAAACCTTTCTGATTCTGATGTACACAGAAAACAGTACTACCAAATTAACTGACAACTAACTGTACATGTTTGCACTTAAGCATGAGCTACATAGAGCAAAGACAGCTAAATATTATGAGGCTTTAGATATTTCTCAGACAGCTGCTTACCTTGGTTTGGGACATCCTTGTAGTTAAAACGCTGCGGTCGTTTCGAGTTGAACCTAAAGCAACCCAGCCTCTCTCTGGACTCTGAGCGCTGTGCAAGAACTGTGCAGTCATTACAGCGAAAACAACCACCAAACCTGTTAAAACAGTCAACTTCTCTTCATACGTACTGCTAATGAGATTTAGCATTAGTAAGCTAACTTTGCTTCTCAATTTCAGTTTGCTAACATCAAGTTAATCCTAAAACCATCCACTCGACCATGTCGCCGTCGCCTGTAACTATTTTTTCCACTTTGGACAGAAATTATAAACTACACAGCGTCGCTAAGAGGAGGTTATTTCAACTATAACACATGGTTGATGTTTTAAATTTTAGTCGGCGCTTGTCACCAGTTTGAAACGGCGCCATGACAACAACGGAACGCTACCACACGGAAGTAGTTTGTTTGCTCAAGTACGGATCGTCAAAGCAGTCAAACATCAACGCAAACGCATTTAATAATTTAATAATCTAGCTAATTCATTATTACATCAAACCCCAAATCAGCACACTTACGGAGTGTTTACCAAAATATAAATATTGTGAAAAGCAATATGCACATTGTAATTAAAGAAGAGAAATTTTAAAGGCTATTATCATCCGATTAGGTTGTGCGGTCCCTTTAAGAACCTTTGCACAGTGCGGAAGTGGTTCAGTCAACTTGTGAGTATTTGTACCAGGTCCAGTATTCAGAGGTTCACAGGAGCAGCAGTTCTCTTAACACTTGTAGTGCCTCAGATCTAACGGTTTACTTTTGCGCTTTTTCTAAACTAGCTCGGTCAAAACCATGGCCCATTACGAAGAAGTTAACGTCCGCGGGTATGAAGAATTCAGTAAGGCTGTGTCTGAGAGAACAGGAAAGGATATTTTTGCTTATTTTTCAGGCGATAAAGACGCCCAGGGAAAGAGTTGGTGTCCAGACTGTGTAAAAGGTGACTTTAGATTTATTTCGCCTGCAAATATTGTTAATTATGCGCCTACAGTTGCTTGCATTTGCTTTTGAGTAGACGTGATTGAAATATTTGGTCATGCAACTAAGTGTAACAAACTTTGTGTTGTTGTAGTAGTGACTATATAGTTTTGCAGGATACTATTTATTGTATATATGGTGCACTTTGATTCAGTCATTTTCAACATTATTCTCTCTTCCTTTTTAGCTGAGCCAGTGGTCAGAGGAGAGATGACTCACCTTCCTGAGGGCTCGGTCTTCATCTACTGTCAAGTTGGAGAAAGAGCCTAGTCAGTATTTTTACTAGAGCTGAACGAGGCAAAATATCTAATTGCACTTCTTCTGACAGATACTGCGGTTGCAATCTGATTTGCAATGTAATTCTTTAAAGACACGATTCAGTTCATTATTTACTGTGTAAAAGATTTAAAATGGGATTGAGCACTATTATACTAGATTGTATAAAAAGTGTGGCTCTAACACATGGAGGACAGCATGAATTTGCAAAACCATTGAAACAAGAGCGTAAATTGTGGATCAGACATGCTACATGACTTATTTTAAATTGCAGCCTTTGCGTATGAGTAGTGAGAGTGCCAAATTACAAAAATAAATCAATAAAAGAATAAAAAATAAATGAAAGTGGAAATAAAAAGAAGAATAAATAAAATAAAAATTAAAAATAAATTATTGCTTATTTATTTTATTAATTATAATAATAAATATCTAATAATTTTCGTAGTAATAATAAATACATTTTTTTTTTAAATTTATTCTTCTTTTTATTTTCACTTTTAACATTTTATTCTTTTATTGATTTATTTTTGTAATTTGGCACTCTAACTACTCCATATTTGCGATTTGCTAATTGTATTGCCTCAGAATGCAATTTTTCACTTTTAAATCACCTCATTGTTGAGCTCTGTTTTAGCGTACTGTTTATCATATCAACATCTGGCATATACTGTCACCGCTGTAGCTCATCATATTAGAGCTGCAACTAAGTTTTATTATTAATTTGTCTGTTGAATATTTTTTCATCATCTGCAAATGGCTTTTTTTAAAATAGGCAAATGTGGCAAACAACCTGTAAGTCCTCATGACTTGAAATAACTTTATTTTAAAATTATGTGAAATAGAGATGCAACGATTAATTTTTTAAAATAAGAAAAATACCTAAATTCTTTGATCCTAGAGTTTTAAAGAGTGACTATTTTCAGGTTTCTTTACTCCTATGACAGTAAGCTAAATATCTTTGTGTTGTGGACGAAACAAGACATTTAAGGGCGTCATCCTGGGGTTTGAGGAAACACTGATCAACATTTTTCACAATTTCCTTACATTTTTGTAGGCGTAGCAACTAATCAATTAACCAAGAAAATAATGAACGGATTATTCAACAATAGAAATAATCATTGGTTGCAGTTCTAATAGAAAATGAAAGACAGATAATTGAATTTAGACTTTTTGTCAAGACACTAAAATTGTTATACAATCATCAAAATGGTTTTGTTGTTCAGCCACTGTATTTATTACATAATAGTTTCAGAATTAATTTAGGCATTTTAGGCGACTGACAAACTATAGAGCCACCTAACAACATATTTTAATATTCTGCACATCCTTTCAGTCTGCAGTACCATCAGAATGATCCTGTGTGTGGCGTGAATAATATCTGTTTGTACAACGCAAGAGAAGAGAAGAAGAAAAAAACCCATAGATAACATTTCTTAATAGTGAAGTCAAATGTGTTTCTTTCGCAGCAAATGTGAGATTTTATGAAGGTTGAGGCAAGTTAGAGTTCTGCTTAATGAAAAGTCATCTTCATAGAAATTTCATTATCTCTCCAAAGAAGCATTCGTTGATTAATTTACACCCACACAGTAATACGTTTAAAATGCATCTGAATCTGTTTGCATTGGTCTGAAGTCTTAATATACAAAGTCAGAGCACAAAGTGGTGTTCCTGGTATAAAATGTCGTACTGGTGGGTATTAAACGGCTGCCTAATGATGTTCATTTCATGCCTCAGTTGGAAGGATCCAAGTAATGACTTCAAGAAGACACTGAAGCTGAGCGGAGTCCCCACTCTGCTGCGATATGGAACAGTAAGAATATATTCTACCAGAATGTACTTCTTTTTTTTAAACACGGAATAAAGAAGAGTCTTAAATACTTTTGCAAAAAGGACCTCAGATATTACTAGAAAGCCCAAATATGTCTCTTATCATTCATTTTATTCCTAAATGTTTCACATAAAATGCCCGTTATTTATTATTCCTGTAGCAATGGTTTTAATGTTTTTGTTTCAGCCTCAGAAGCTTGTGGAGGAGGAATGCTTCAAAGCAGAGCTGGTTCGGATGATGTTCACTGAAGACTGAGGGACCCTGAACTGTTCACATCACTCATAAAGAATTCAACATTTCCACACTGTTTCACAGTAAATCCAATTAAACACCATTCAATTTCAGCACTACTGCATCTTTGAATATTGATAACCATACACACCGAACATCCTCCACTGACATCTGATGCAAATCAGCTACAGTGTGAGTTTACAACTCTTATAATAAACCTCATTAGTAACACGTAGCTATCATGGTGATTTTATATCCGAATACCTTCAAGAAGGACACATACTGGATTTAATTCATACACATTTATGATCTATGTGCAATCAATCAATGCTGAACGGTAATTGTAAGGTTGATACGTGTCTCCTCATGTAATGTCAAACACACTAGTTAGTGATTTAAAAAAAATCAATGTTTTTCTTACTGTGACTGTTTTTGCATTCAGTTTGTGTTGCCTTGCTGTCGGCCTTGAATAAAGTGAGACTTGATGTTGAACATTTGCATGTGTGTGATCTGTTGTGTTGTGACTCCAATGAAGGCCTGAAGTTAAAAATGGGCTCGTCTCATGACAAATATTCTTGTGAGCAAGTTTTAATTGGATTATTCCTGAACATTGTAACAAACTTGGTCTTTATGTTACAAGTTTTTTTTGTCTGTTTACTTGCTTCTTGTACCGTTTACAACACATTTCCTTTTCTAGGCACCTTCAAAGTGTGAAATTGTGCCATAAATACCATAAGATAAACTTTATTATCCCCTCAGGGTATTTGCCTTGGGCAGAGGTTCAGAAACTTTTAACAGCTTTGTACGATGACAGACAGCACGGCAACAGAACAAAAAGTACAGATCAAGGTGCAGAATAAGCCGTATTTGAAACCTCACCTCCTAAAACATAATGTACTGCACACATTCATAAAAACCAATGTGCATATTATACAAGTAGGGCATCGAATTGCATTTTGTGTATACAGATATAGAAAAGAACAAATAGGAAACAGGATCCAGAGATCAACCGTGTAGCTCCAATATGTGACCGGACACATAAAGAGGTCAGACTGAACTGTTGTTTGTTGAGCAGGTTGATAGAAGAAGGATTAAAAAAAAACAGTTTAAAACAACTGCTCTTGTGTTTGCAGGCTCTTTAGCCACTACCTCAAGGTAATAGGTAGTCTGCTGACCACTAGATAAAGTCACTTGTAATGCCAGGTCTTTTCTTGGATGATCGTGACCTCACTGATGTCTAAATAGTCATTTTACTGGTCTGAAGGAATCAAAAGAAGTACCTTTGAGGTACAATTGAATATTCTGAGAATACAAGATGAGTTTCTATGGGGGGGGGGGTTTGTTTTGTTTTTTTTTAAAAATAAGGAGTACAAATATACAAAGTTTAATTCACTGTAGAGGGTTATATGGTGGGTAATCTGTTAGTTTGTGCAAAAACAATAACAAAAAAATACATAGATATCTGTAATCTGTAAAAATGTCAGAGTATATCAATATATCAAATATCAAAGTGACTTGCTAGGTTTAATTACACACTGGGGCCTCTTCTCAAGATTTCACATTTAGTTTTAAAATAGCAAGGCTTTGCTATGATTTAATTACTCTCTACATTTGTTCACCTTGGTATCCTTATTGTGTGCAAATTATACTGATATTCAAATAATATGTATTTTTAAAGTTATTAGACACTGTACCCAACTATATTTGTTGCAGTAAATCCCAATAATCCCACATCTGTTGCATCCTGCAGGTATTTCCCTGTAATGAACACTGAGTGGCAGCACGTCCACAGGAGTGCAGCGGAGCTTCACCCCAGACTTCATGGATATTTGAAATTTAATTTATAGTCGTTTAATTAAACTTATTAGATAATGAAAGCCCCTAGCATTTAAATGCATATGATGTTATTTTTAAAGGCCTAGCCTGTAATCCGGCTGTTTTTAATGTGAACATTAGACAGTATTTAGAAATATAAAACGTGCAAACTGAGATTTTTTTTTTTTTTTTTTAAAGAATTTGGGTTAATTTGCAGCTCTTATCGCATGAAAATCCCGCATAACGCGCTGATGAAGAGTTTTCTCTACAAACAGAATACCTACATGTCGTGATGAAAGTGTGTGCTTTCTTGAAAAAAAGAGCGCAACCGCTGTTGCAGTCAGGGCGATTTAAGCGGAGCGCATTCCTGCACAGCGCTCACACCGGAGGACGAGCAGCGGTGAGACACAGACCGCAGCGCCTCGCCGGGGCCGGAGCTCGCCGAAAACCTCACGTCGGAGGTGGACCAAGTGCTGGGTGTCGCCTGAACATAGCGGTTACATGTACAGCAGCCTCGGCTGAGGGTAACGTTGTGTGTTCGAGGACTGTACGCTGCGATGTCGGAGTTTCTGGTGAGTCTGCTCGGGGAGCGGCTCGTCAACAGCGAGAAAGCCGAGGTGGACGTGCAGTCTCTGGGCGCCAAGCTGTCCCTGGTCGGGCTCTTCTTCGGATGCAGCCTGAACGCGCCGTGCAAGCAGTTCAACGGCAGCCTGTGCGAGTTTTACAGCAGGTTCAAAAAGGCGTCTGAGCACAAGGACAAATTGGAAATCGTCTTCATCTCGTCTGATCAGGACCAGAAACACTGGCAAGACTTTTTGCAGGAGATGCCATGGCCTGCGTTACCTTTCAAAGACAGACACAAAAAGGTAAGAGGGGCAGTGGTGATGAGGAGCAACCAGAGCTCTGGAGAGGCTTTCTGTGCTGGAGGTGGGCTGGAAATCCAATGAAAGAGAGAAAAAAAAGACATTTAGGCCATGTCTGCTTCCTCTGTCAGTGCACAGGTGTAGTTTATTCTTGGCTCATTAAATTAGTTTCCCTACATAATTAACTTCTGTTTAATCAGATTCCCCCCAAATCTGATTGTTATCAACTGGACCTTTGTCATCCTCAAATTGTTTGTTTGCAGAAATCAAGTGACTGGTTTATTGATAGCACACCCATCTTACATACAGACATGTATTTTTAACTCAGTCCTGTTACAAAACCACCAGTTAATTCTCCTGGCATCCAAACATGGAGATAAATATGAGAGGGAAATGCTATGAAAAGTTATCTTCACCTTTTATTGTAACACTTGCAGTCAGTGTTGGGGTCACTCATCCTTTCGCTTTCTTTTTCTGAGGATATGTAAGTCTAATTGAAACAGAAAAGGACTTAATTCCCTTGTTTTTCCACTGCTAGCACAGGCTAATAATTTTGCCCAAAGAAAACCTGCAGAAACATTTGATATAAACTGTTCCTGTGCTGATCATGTTATCCAGATGGCTGCTTGTGTGTCCTGCTCAGTAAAAGGCCTTTTATTTTGCCATCATCTCATTTGAACCAACAAACCAGCTGTATGAGGATTTCTGCAGAACTACTTTGATTTATCTTTCCTGTTACGTACTTTTTTTATTTGTCTATTTTTTTGTAAATCATGAGGCCGCTCAGGTTTAGGATTTAGTGCTATAGGTTGTCAGTGCAGAAAGGCATTTTTTAAAAAATAGATATTTTTATTTTGAGGTTAAATTGCGACATTTATCTCCTCATTTATTTTTTTTAAAGAAATTGTAATATTTTGGATACATATGACAGCTTCTTTTGTTTTAGCTTAAACTGCAGCAATAAAACAAATATTTTCCACAAACATCTTGTGGATAAATTAGTATTATTTAGAGGAAAAAATATACCCAATAGTAGAGGTTTCCTTTACTAGTATCTGAGTGATTTTTGCAGCTACGTGAACGTGAAACGGTGTGTTCAAATGCTAGAAAGGAGGTCCATGTTGTGTGTGTTGTGTGTGTGCTGTAGGATGTCAGTGGGCCATGCCAGCGTCCTGTGAGCTGCACCAGGTCTCATCCACTTGTTCTGAATCTAAATGTAATTACAGATGATGCATAAACAAAGACACCATGCTCAGCTGCATCTGCATGGCATCAGTCAGGCGTGTCAGTGAATTCTGATGACGCTTGGAAAGCAAAATGCTGCTGGAGATTTTTTTAAAAAAATGTCCAAACAAAGGACTGTGACCCCTTGTTTTTTTTTTTTAACATAAGGCCTGACTATACTTGTAAGAGGAAACATTTTAGGAAAAATAACATTGAACAGCAAGTAGAAAATTATTTAACCTTTTTCATGACGTGCTATATGCATATAAAACCCACGGTGGCCTAAAAAATGGTTAAAAACCTGCGTCTTATCTTTTAACAGTGTCTGTGTTTTTTTAGTCTTACCTCATTCAGGCTGCACAACCCTAACTGTTCTTTGTGTAGGTGAGGTATGACTTGGGCTGAATCATTGTCTTGTAAATTCTTTCAGATTGCCTATGATTATTTCCGTTACACTTCATAATGAAGTCCAGGCGTGAATAAGGCTCAGGGATGACAGGGGGGTGGGGGTTGTCTTGTTGTCTGGGGCGGAGCACATCCATCGCCACAGTGCAGCGTTATTGTGTTCACCCAACTGCATGCGGAAAATATCTGTGGCATCAACGTGAGCATTGTTTGTGCTCTTGTTGGTGGTCTGTTTTGCCGTCTCGGCCTTAGGAGGATGTTGCAGTGCAGTTGTCTATTTCTGTGTTGCAGAGGCCTGCAGTTTCGGTTCAGTTCGGGCTTCATCAGCGTGTCCTCTCATTAAAACCCAGCAGAGATAATTCACTGTAGAAGCAGCATCTTGTAAATGCGACATCTCCAAAAGCACGCAGAACATGTCGTTACCCTTCATCGTTCTCTGGTGAATTCATGATTCATGCACGCTGGCATTTTAATTCCATTATAAGCATTACAGTTGTGTATCCTGGAATCTGTACATTCATTTGCACTGCAGCCTTTCTCTCAGTTTGTGTTTACTTCCAGAGGATCTGAAAAATGTTTTTATTCATAATTCAGATAGTTTGTTTCCTTTTTTTCTTCTGGATTGTTGATTTAATTAGTTGAGCTGCAACAGTTAGTCAATTAAGAGAATATGAATCTGCAACTATTTTGATCGTGGATTAAAAGTTTTTGCATTTTTCAAGCAAAAAAAAAAAGCCAAATATTTTCTTGTTCCAGTTTCCCACAAATAAGGATTTGATCATTTGCTTTGTCATATATAACAGTACACTGAATATCGTTTGATTTTTGGGCTCTTGGTTAAACAAGGCTGTAGCTCTGTCTGAATACATGCACTCAGGGGGATTCATAACGGCTTTTATTTGCTATTTTGTTACAGTTTTTAGCCCCTGTGATTAATGAACTAATTGAAAAATAAACAGCAAATAATTGCCAGATAGAGTGATAATGAAAATAATTGTTGGTTGCAGCCATAATTAGCAGCCCATTGTGTGGGGATTTATGTGTCTTCATTAAACAGAAGGTGGTCAACTCAGGACAAAACTGCACACATTTTCTTGTTTTGATATTTTTGTTGCCGAATTAATTGCGTCCAATTCAAGTTTGGGAATTCCATTTTGCATTTTGGCCTTGTGGTGTGGCATTAGCTGGTGTTAAAATAGGGTGGGATAATAGAGTTTTCTCCGAGGCTGCTCGTGATTTGCCAGGACGTCTGGATGTGAACGTCGCAGCGCTTGTGTGTCGTGGACAAGCGAGCTAATGGCTGCGTGGTGTTGACCCAGCGGAGGGCTCTGTTGATGTTGTGGGTCTGCGGAGACTAAGTGGCCCTCTCAACCCTCCTCCTCCTCCTCAGCTTCTCTTTCGACTTGGTGCAGGCAGAGCTCATCTGCCGGTGAAGGATGCAATTTTTTTTTCTTCAATCGTGTCTTTCAGAGCCTCACTGCCCACTGTACCTCCTCCTCTTCCTCCTCTTCCTCACTCTGCTCCCCCTCCTCAGACTCGGCCATCTATCTCTCACTGGAGGCCGTCGTCTTTTCTTTAACCCAGGGGTTATCCAGGCCTTCCCGTTGCAGGAAATGTTTGTTATTTAATCAAGAAAGGATAATAGTCTTGATTAAATACAGATAGAATGGAAAGTCTGGTGCTGTTATCTTAAAGTTTAGGAAAAGAAAAAACTGTCATGTAGCAGAAAAAAAGATAATTGGCTTTTATTACTTGGTGCCAATTGATTTAATTTAGCTGTTTCCTCATGTGCACGTCTGTTTGTTTTTATTAAGGTTATACTGGGGTCAGTCATAGAAGGCTTAATGGTTTCTGCTTTGTTTTATGAGTGGAAAATGTTAGCAATCCTTCTCAAGGTGGCGTTGCTCTTAAAACCAAGACAGGCCAAAGGGTCAGAACTTTGTCTCTGGGCGAGTGCTCGACTCGAGAGACCCTCAGATGCGGGCGTTCTTAGAGGGCTGCTTGCTCAGAGATGGCCAGCTGTCGTGACTTGCCGGCGCTGCCTTACATGGACTCGCGCAGCAGGAGAGGGAGAGTTCCATGTAAATCAATTAAAGCCTCGGCCAACTCGATGTGCAACTTGACTGAAAGAGGGAGAGAACAAGTCGAGATGCTGCCAGAGTTGTTCCTGCAGGAGTCCGAGGGGGGGGAGGATCGCATCGCAGGGAGAGAAAGGCCTCTTGTTTGGAGCCCTCCTGGTCCACGGTTTTGCTCTGTAGCCCCCAGAGGCAGGACGCCCGCTCGCTCGGCTAGCGGCCAGGGGCTAAGGGTGCACGGGGGCTTCAGAGTGGGGCTGAGGACGCCTTTCATCAGCATGTCACTGATCTGCTGAAAACTAGCTCTGCACGCTGCCTCGTCGCGCACTTCAGCCCTCGTTGCCCCCGTGACCGAGGAAGTGGCTTGAAACCCCCCCCCTGAACTGTTTTTATCTGCAGGTGCTAATCTTTTTGCTCTTGATCTGTCAGTGTGGTGCTTTTGGTTTCTGTGGGCCTGTATTGTTGGATGTTTGCTTCTTTCTTGTGTTCGCTCGCGCAGTGTGGGCTAATAACGTCAACAGAATGTGGTATTTTTGAGGCTTGTGTGATGTGGAACATCTGTGACTGGAAGCTTCAGAGTTAATTGCAGGATTCAGAGAGGATGTATTCGTCAGCAGTTGGTGCTCAGCCTGCCTGCGCTCTAGCTGATGGGAACAAACTTTATTTTGGGTATCAAACTTAGTTAATGATCAGTATGGCAAGAAATAATAAAACATGTGCTCCTAAATGGGCTTGAGTATCATAAATCAAAAGTATTTGCGCTGTATGTAAAATCATAAAACTGTGCAGGACGTGTGAAATCCAAATACAGTCAGATGCAAACTTAAAAAGAAAGCAGAGTAGAATAAATATAGAAAAAGGTGAATAAGAGGGGTCACATATGGGCTATCCTCCCTATTAAGGCTGTGAATCTTGAATTGAAGCACGCTGTTTTCTGGATTTCTCATCCATATTCCTGGGATTCCTTCGAGACAGGGTTTAGCAAGTAGCCTAATATGAAGTTGGCCGTGGGACTAAACAGAAAATGTGCTAATCCTTTCTTCCAGGCATTTGACCCGGGCTGATTAAATGACCAGTGAAACCGGCAGTTGAGGTTTTGTGTCGTAGCACTCGAGGAGGTGTGATTCACAATTTTGCGGAAGATCAAATAACGTGGGAAAAACAAAAGGGGGGTTTTAGTCCTTGAGGATCTGTACTTCACTCTGTTTACATGCAGGCATTAAGAAAACCTTTTCTATACAGTTGACATGAGTGCACATTTTTGACATTTTTCTTCTTCAAGTTTCTAATTGCCAAACTGCATGCATTTGGGGGGCCTAAAACAATAATGCATTTTTACTTTAAAAAGTCTCCTGAGTCTGACATTGATTTAGGCAAACGCAGCTGAACATTGGCACAATATGTGTAAGTAAATGTCTGAATTACTTGTGCACATTTTATGTAAGAGCACAGATTATGTAAAGTACCTCAGTCAATAATTGAGCATTTATTTAACCACAGTCTGCACTTTGAACTTCAGCTCAGACCGTCTTCTTTCTGGGTAATTGATGGAATATTTGCCTTGTGTCAGTTCAGCAGCCTCCACATTGGCTGTAAATATTGATTACTTCAGCAATTGCTATATAATTATATATATAGTGAATGCTATTAGTGACCTCATGAAGATTGAATGTAGTCTAATTTAATAGTGACTGTGAATGCACCAGGGTTTCAGAATCACTAATATTTATACATTCCAATTCACACTATTTGGTTTTCTGTTACACAAGCTCTGCTTCTGACTGTAAACTGACCTTGCAGAAACTGTTACCTTGACTCCGGCTGTAAGTGTGCATGCCTGGCTGCAGAGCTGTAGTTTAATATGACTCCATTGTCCTGCAGCTGTGAGGCCTTGTTGCTGTGCGCCATGTTTGACAAGAGCTTATGTAAAGAATGTGTGCAGACACCTGCTCCACTGAAGCCGTTCAGGGCCAGAGGGCATGGAAACAGTGTGTGTTTGTGAGGACTCAGGGTAGTTGGCAATGCCAACTGTTACATCCCACACCACCAAGCTTGTGTTACTGTCTCCTTTCACTGCCCATTGTGGCGTCTTTACTGGGAGATCTGTAATATTGTGAGAGGCGACAATGGAGATTTCATCAGAGGTGAAGTCCAGAGGCTTAAGTTTCCCCAGTGGGATTTTGGGAACAGTCACACTATGTGTCTTGTAAAACCCATTCCCTCTTGCAACTCAATCTGTTTTAACTTCCGTTATCTGCCCCGTTAAACGACAACACACAATAGCTGTAAGGCTGCGACCTCTGTCTGCGGTCCACGAACCACTGAAACGATACTCTGGGATTGACTTTTCCTCTTTGTCCCGTGTTCTCCAGCTGGACCGCTGCTGGACGCTGTGTGGTTTCCAGCCCGGACTTTCCAAAGCGGAGTGACATTAAAGATAATAGACATGGTTAATGTGTTCACCACAGTCTCTGCAGTAGCTCTCGATGAGAACAACAGATGATTCACTCACTTGCATATCCCCAACCAGCCCAATGGTGACATACTTACTGGTGAAATCATCCAAACCAGTGTCGCATAAAGTTCAGCTTGCAATCACATGCTATTAATATTAGCAGCAGCTCGGACTGAGCTTCTTTCCACAGGAATAAGCAGATGGTTGTTCCTTCAGTTGATGAAGACACCATCATCTGCTGTGATTTTCTCCTTTTTTTCATGCTGTTGCTGTATTTTTTTTTTCTCCTCTAAACGGAGATCACTTCATGGACGGGTTGTTGTGCCTGGACCCTCCCCCAGTCAACCCTTCGGTCGGTAATTGCCCCACGCCGCAGCTCAGCAGCCCCTTCCAACATAATAACAGCATAGCCGCCCCAGGGGCATCCTGCCATCCAGAGCTGTCTTTCGTGTTCCTTTTGTTATCTCCCCTAGATTGAATGTTGGCTCTTTGTGATTTCCCAGTTTCTCCTTCATCATCGCCACCGCTGATCACATTTCCTAAGCTAAATGAGAAAAGACGGAATGATGGATACACGCTCCAGACTGTCTGTTCTTACTGCAGAATTTTTTATCTTTGTCACTAACACATGATGACATCGATCTCTTGCAGGATATCTGCTTCATCAGGGAGTGATGATGTTGATTCCATGTAAATTTATTCATAGTTTTTAAAATTTCTGGCTTGACAAGTTTCCCCCCTGGACGATAACCCCTTCCCTTCCATGTGACCACCACCCTGCTCTCTGGGTGGAAGCACTGTTGTGTATATGCAGTCTGTAACCCCCCCCCTCCCTTCTCTCTTTCTGTGGTGTTTTCATCCAAGTGTAAGTGCTCCTGCAGCTCCTGCTCCTGTCTGAAAAGAAGCTCGCCATACAAAGAGACCCAGTGTCTCAGCGTGTAGCATGGCACACTGGCACCAGCCCTGCTGTCTTGCCTGGTTTAGCGGCTGCATGTGGCAAAGGGATTTTTTTTATCTAGCAACTGACAAGCCTGCACGCTGACAAGAAAAGTAGCTCGATCTCGCTTGATCTCTGAGTGCGTGCTTTGTCACAGATCTAAATATCTTCCATTTTACACTTGAACTGTGTGCATGTAATGCCCTGCCACTTACAGACCACTTCTGCAGTTGCCAGGGGCGCTAAATGGAAAGACTGTGCAGCAGTTCAACTGATTGGAAAAGGAAAACCAGACTTTTGTGTTTTTGGGGACGTTAAACCTCATTTAGGCTTACAAGTTGGTGGCTCAACGGTTGAAATGGTTAAAAACATGGTAGAAATAATTAACCAAAAGTCAGGGATGATGGATGTGGATCAACTGTGAGAACAGGAGCACAAATGATAGAGCACAGAAGTGCTTTGTGTGAAAGCTCCACTTTGTTGGCCTCCAAATGCTGCATGACAGAAGACAGAGGAGCATCCAGCCCACATCTTCAAGGAATTTGAGAGATAGTTATCCTGTAAGATGCAAGGCCAACGCTGTGCATCTTGTTTTATTGCCTGTCATGGTAATCATAGTGTGGGGGTTTTTAATAACGTGGATTGATTTGGGAGCCAGCTTGATGTCATTTTCCATAACTAAACATTTGTCTTCCCATACTGTTAAAGGATGATCTTCTGGCTTTGGTATGACTTCTTTTTTTTTCTTTAGCAAAAGCGTGTGAATGGTGTGAATAAATGGGGATGAAAAGTTCTCTATTAGCTCAGAAAGCTTGGTTTTTTTCTTAAAGGAATAGTTCAACATTTCAGGGAATGTGCTTATTGGCTTTCTTTCTCAGGCTTAGATGAGGGGATTAACATCACTCCAATATCTGTGCAGTTGATATAAAGCTATAACCAGCAGCTGGTTAGCTTATCTTAGCATGAAGACCGGAAGCAGAGGAAAGCGCTTGCTCAGCTACCTGCACCTCTTTACGATATCCCATAGAGCTCATTGCACAGATATGACATTGCTGTTTTGTTTTTTTCATCTGTTATCAAGAAAGCAGATCAGCATATTTCCCCCAGGCTGAATTATTTCACAATTTTCACAATTTCACAAACTATTGGCTCATTTTTTCACTGCAGTATAAAGTCCCACAGCCTCGATGGAAACATCCCAAACTTGGATAGAAGTAGAGAGGATTAAAAAACTGTTTTTGTGCGGTATAACCGAGTTAGAATGCTATAAATCTTAATAAAAGTTTCATCATTATTTTATACAAATTTGGGGAAAAAAACCCAAAACTTTAAATCCACATGTACAACATTTTTCAAGAGTATGTTCGTAGTAGAATATATTTTTTCATATTCTAAAATGTTTTTTTTGTTTGTTTCCATCCATGTTTCTTGTCCACAGTTCAGCCAAAAAGTCCCTGAATTTTTGTCATATGACTGTTTGTTGCAGCTGAATCATTGGTGGTTTATCGGTTGCGACAAGAAGTGCAAAATTTTTTTGGTTTGTATTTTCCAGAATCCTGTAACTGCAAAAAAAATATTTCAGTTATTTTTCAAAATAAAACATGTAGAACAAAGCTTTTTTTTTTTTTAAATGAAAAATTGTTTTAAATATCCAGATTTTTAGCTTGGTCACATGCTTAGTTCAAGGACCATTGGAAAGTAAAAAAGCCAACTATTCTTGTTTTTCCAGTTTTTTTTTTCTATGGTAAGTGGTACAATTTTGACGATTTTTTAAAAAAACATAGCATACCTTTCAAACCCGGTGGTGGGGTTTGGGGTTTCGAGGGTTAACTGTGTAACTGGGCAGTGTTTTTAATATGCAGCATCTCACCGGTTACATCCTTTGACAACCTGTCAACATGTGTGTGCACTCAGGCCTTTTCCAACCCTCAGTCACTCAGCAACACACTGAAGATGTTCTCCGAGCACTAGAGGAAACTGAACAATATTAAAATCCAGAAATAGCTTTGTCACAGCCTTTTTGACAGTTTCAAGAAGCTTGCACTCCCGCGCCCTGTCTCCACCGAGAGATCAGGCCCAGCAACACAGGCTTCCTCTTAAAATTAGCTTTCTAGTTATGGCGGGTTTTTTTCTTGCTCTTTTAAGGAGCTTATGTGCATGTAATGTTTCCTCTTTGCTGATCTTACATAGAATTCAGATTAGTTGGTTCTAACTGATGGCTGATCCTCACTTTGCTCTAGGACAGATGCTGCATTTACAGCGAGCTGTTAATCTCCTGCAGGATAATGAGGCAGCTAAGGATATATCATATATCTAATAAGGTCAGATGCCACTGCAGACAGCTTTCCAGAAGGATCCTTCCCATAATATTGAATCAGCTCTTTCAGTCAGTTTGTATGGTGTCGCTTGGTAGCGAGTTAAGAGTTTTAACAGTTGCAGAAAGAACGAAGAAGCATAAGTAAGCACCTTCAAATGTACTTTTTGTCAGAGCTCAGCAACTCGACGAGACTTGAGAAATGTGCTGCTAATTTAAATGCCATCCCTGCTTAAGAAATAGTGGATAAAAATGGAGGGGAGTCTGGCTGAAGCAGATCCCGTGGCCTGTAGTTAGCTCATTATTTTTTGTAATAACCAGAGAGACACTTGGAATCATTTGCAGGCGCGCCCAGCCCCTGCTCCTCCAGGAGATTGCTCACAAACAAGCATACTTGAATTTGGATCATTTAAATGTGTTTCTGTTTCCGTTATTAATCTAAATACACAAAAATCATCTGCAGACAGGTTCACTGAGTTTACCGCGCCTGTGTTATTTGACACCACTGCAACAACACGCTCCCCACATAATTGCACATTCTATCTACTTGGACAAATGGATATGTTTATATTCCCAGTCGGTGTCTATCGTGGCGTGAGTGTGCACACCCAGGTCACATGGCTCCTTTAGAATACATTTGTGAGCTATTACTCAAGGTCACTGGTGGGCAAGCTAATCTGGAAAACAAATAATGGCGCTGCGGTGTTGCCCATAAATTGATTCATGCTGTTGCATTATCAGTTTCATTACACCAACAATGAGAAGCTGGATTTATTTTTGAGCTCGCTTACTCCACATTTACTTATATTGAAAGCCTGTCGCCGCGGCAACACTAAGCTCGCCTTACCTGCTCACACCAATTACCGTATGTAATTGTTGATGTATGATTTTAAAGCCGCTAGGTGTGACATGTTTCACGTGATTGTCGTGTCTTAGAAAGGATTCCACTGAAATAACCCAGGGGGGAAATGGGTCTTTTGTGGCTTTCAGCTCATTCATTCGTTTTCATGGGTTGGAGCTACATTCGGGAACGTTTTTTCTTTTATTTGGAATATTACACGATAGGTGGAACCTGCTAAACAGCCAAAATGCAAGCGTTGTCACATTACTTAAACGCATATGTTTTGTCAAGCTGCATGTTATCAGTGGATCCAATGTGTAATGTAAAAGGGGTCACTTGTAGCTACAGCCTGAGCGATGTTGAATTATTAGACATATGTCATTATCGGCCTACATTTAGTCCAATATGTGTCAATGTGTTGGGTTTTTTTTAACATGAAAATCCAGAAAAAGAATGATTAGATACTTTAGAAATGATTTAACCTCGCAGTATGTCTAGCAAAACGTCTCCTCCTCAGTTGCTTATAGTACTCTTTGCACTGTCGGCAGCGCATGTAGCAGAGTATGTATTGCAGGCAGGCAGACATAAGCAGTGTCATTGCAGTCAGTCGCTACCTGGTTTGTAAAATACATTGCTGGAAAGTTAACAAACAATGACCACATCCTTTTTCCAACATAATATATTTGGATATATAAAGTATATCAGCCAGTATGTCAATATGAAAAGTTTTCTACCCTAAACAGTGGCATCAGCCCTGATAATCCAGTATTGGTGAGGCTCTGCTTGTAGTGATGAACCATAGAAAACTACCATCGAGCTCTGAATATCCCCTCAGCCCTTCTGAGCTCTTTCGCTCATCGTTCTTCTCTTAAAGTACAGGGATTTAACACATAAATGAACATCCATTACATTTAAACCCTTGCCAAACAAGTTCACACAATGCTAATTAAGCCTATCAGTACCAGGTAAATCTCTGTCATTTCACGGTATATTGGAGTTGAAGGCGGCTGTTTTTCTTGAGAACCATACTTTAAAAATCCACTGTACGCTCTGCCTGCCAAGCACCAGAGACGGATAAAATCTAGAAGCTAGCTGGTGAGTACAATGGAATCAATAGCAGCAAAAGATCCAAATTTTCCCACCGACTTGGGTGTCCATTGCTACCAAGTGGCCAAAAACAATCAGCTAGTGCTGATTTAAATTCATCATGTCTCCAAAGTGTGCCAAGAACACGCCAAATAAAGTTCTTCAATTAAAGCTTTGAGGCTGAATTATAGCGTTAGCTGTCGACAACATGCGTTTTTATTGTAGCACTATACAGACACGTATTGAACTGTTTATTTCAGCATGTTTGTTCACTTTAGCTGCAAAATAAAGTAAACAAGCAGAGAACTTGACCTCGCGGCTGAGAAGCACATGGATTCTCTATAATGTACAACAGTAGCAGGCCAGATGATGCACTGATGGCAGCCCATATGGACGTATTGGCAGTGTTGCTGGCTGTAACGGGGAGAAAAGAAATGAGAGGGAAGGCTCATGAAGGCAGAGCAACATTAACCATGGCAGGCAGCAAATGTGTCACAGGAGACGCTTATTATCCAAGTAAGAGGAATTTTCATTGAACAGCCTTGGATTCACGCTAGCAGTGGGCCTGGAGGGTCTGAGGGAGCCTCGCTTGTCCGTGCATTTCCTCGGCCGTCACATCATATTTTGAAATCAGCTGTGCCACGTCTTTGTTCCGTTAAAAAAAACAACAACAAGAAAACCCGCCACTTGCATTCCGCACATATTCCGGCTCGTGTAGTTGCAGCGAGGAATGCGTTCATCAGAAGAAGGCTCCCAGCAAATCATCAGACGCTTTTAGTGGCCGAGGGATTGGACCCCCTGCTGTGGCAGCGCCGTGGCTCGGCACTGCCTCTGTGTTGGGGGCTAATCGCTGTTTTGATTAGTCTTTTTTTACCCAATCTGTTTGCACGGAGCACCGATCCCACGGCCATGTTGAATGAAAGGGTTTATCAGCTTAAGCCTGTTGTAAGGAGCACAAGAGGTCTCATCTTTTCACTGAGGAACGAGAGCAGCCCTCGGACACAAGTGTCCAGGCAATTAGAGACGCGGGGGCCTCAAAGAGAGATTACTGGCACACAGAGTTGTGGCCGGCTTCTTTCTTGTCCTGGACATTATTCACTCGGCGCTGAGACACGTTAATGATCAGTGTTGTTTTCTCAAAGGCCACCGGAGGAGGAGACGCCTGAATGCTGTCATAGGGCTCTCATCGGAGGGAAAGATTCAGTGGATGCAACATCGAATTATGGACTTTTATGGACTGTTACTTGCTCAATTGTCCGCCTGCTGCTGCTGCTGCACAGTAATAGCAACACGTAGTCAGACATCCTAATTCAATTCAATGCAGTCATAAAATTATAGAGAGAAGCCCAACAGATCCACAGATGCCCTGTTGGTAGCGGTTGCATTTTCAGGAATGATGGGGCAACTTTTGTTTTCTAGACTTGGAACACAAAACGTACAACACACTTGCCCTGTAACTTGAACTTTCATTGTGTCTTCATGCCAGGTAGCAGTCGTGACGCTCATTTAGACAAAGGCAACAGGGGTTTATTTAAACAGAGCTGTATTATTTCTATTTTAACAGGATTCAGACGATGTTTTAATGCTTTACATACTGCAAAAACAACTCTGTGATATCAGGCGACACAGCATAAATAAAATGGCCGTCCCTTGACCCTCGCAATCTAAAATAACCAGACTTTCTACTGCACAAAAACAGAGTGGGTTAGTGATTAGCATCTAGTGAAATTTTAGTTTTTCCAACTCAAATGGCAGGAATTTGGTGAGCTCCCAGGACCGAGCAGCAGAGCCTCGATGTTCCTCATCTGTGCAAGTTACGCTTTTAATGCAGCATGCTATTATTAGTAAGCTTAACGGTCGTAATAGTGATGTTAGTAACGGTCGCACTGCAGTACTGAGGTATTTAAATTGCCGGACCAGCCGTAGCCAACATTCCCGTCTGATTATTTTAGTTTCTCGGTTGATTCGCTACACTGATATACCATATTCAGCGATATAATAATACACGCAACCACCTCTCCCGACTTCTCGGTCTCGGCTTAACAAAAATAATCATAAAAATGTTGTGAATCTCGCGAAGGATCGTGATTCCGCACTTTGCAGCAACCCCTCGCAGTATTTGAATTGGCTCCAGCTCAGCATTCGATGCCTGAATTTCGTCCAACAGTCTCACTGATGTAAAATGAAAATAGCGGTTTTTATTACACTTTTTAGGTTTCGGTTTACACCCACAGATGTCACTCTTTATGATTTGAATAACGGAGGCTTCGACTCGAGCTCCTTAAAAGTGATTGTACCTTGTAATTTTATTACGGCTGTAAAATCTACTATTTAAGATGACGTGTCAAGATGTAGAAGAGATACGAATATGGCATTTTGGATCTGCTTTGTTTTACAAGAGCTAGAAACACACAGCTATAAAAAGTCAAAGTTGCTGTAGCATCTATTTTGTGTGCGGTCAAAATGTGCTTCATTTTAATGTCTGTAGGGAGGTATTGTCGTCCTTTTAGAGGTTCTTCATCTGAAAGAAATTAAATAAACTTGCAGGAAATTTGCAGCTATTTCTGCCGACGTGACTCGCAGCTTTTGAGCCGTTAAACTGAGTCCGTCGGTGAGCAGGGAGCGGGTAAACACAGACTAAATACTTAACCCTCCCTCTGCTCCACAGCTCACCACCCTGTCACTCGCCACCTGCTCATTTGACAGCACTGCAGCTTTTAGAAGCAGCAGGTGTGCTCTTTAAATCCAAAGGTACCAGGTTCCGCTCCGACAGCCTCGGTCTGTGTTGTGGTCAGTAAGCCTGCTTTCTTTTTTTTTTAAAAGGTAGAGTGTAGTACACATAGATGGCATCAATAGCACTCTGTTTGTGCGCATATAATCCCCCACAGAAACATACAGAGCTGATGAACTGAAGCAGAAATGATGGTTTCATTTCAGGAATGTCAGTGTTTCTGCCAAGGCCTATACCTATTCATCTTCCCTCTTTTCATCTATCATATAATTATGGTGCACAGCGAGAGCCAAAGGTATGCGCTGTGTTTTTAAAAGGCTAAAAGGGGGACAATAAAACTAAAGAATTATCGGCGCAAATGAAAATAAGTACTGCAGATTTTCCTGCTATGAATGAAGCCAGGCTCAAAGAGGGAAAGGTGAGACCAAAACCAAAAAAAAAAGGGGGCACTTATGATTCTTTCTCAGAATGCAAAGAGTAGCTCATTGTAGCCGAAAAACCCCACAAAACATGTGGAATCATTTCTCTCATGTCCGCAGACTTTCGCCGTGCGGCCGAACCCCCTGAGAAACAAAGGCATCTTCATCACTTCATCGCTTCCCCCCTCGCCGATTTGTTGGTCCAGGTGTTCGCTGTCTGAACTGCAGATTGAAACCACGTCCAAAAATACAGTCAAAAAAAGGGGGAAAGGAAAGAAAAAAAAAAAAAAAAGTCAACACGAAAAAGGCAGAACATTCTGCAAGGCTGTCAAAATTCTCACAGGTACTTAATGAAACTCTGCTTTTCCTCAGCTGGACTTCTTTAAGCTTGAGTGGCTGATGGAGTGCGAGGAATCCTCTTAACTTTGTTGTGGTGGGAGGAAAAAAAAATAATAATCTGGGCTGGGACCTGCCAGTCGGGCGGAGATATGTTCATAATGTATACTGTAATTACCCGCCGTAATTACTGGCATCAGAACGTAATCACAAAATATCAAGGCTGCTTTTGACATCGCTCGTGCTAACGGGCTATTATTGGTGGTGTTCTTTTTTCCTACAAAGTAGGACTAAAGGATTGACAGTTTGCAGCACAGACAAATGTGTAACGCCTTGGGAAATGAAGGTGGGTTTGTTTTCTGAGAGGGGAAATCTCAGTTTTGGTGCTTTCTTGGCCTCCTTTAACTTGTTCTTCCTTTGTCCATTCTCAGAGACTGAAAGCAGAGCCAAGTTAAATATCTGGCGAGGCCTCAAAGCTCTGAATATTTCCGCAGAAAGCAGAGCAGTTTATGTAAGTTCATGGATAGAGATAACAGATTGCATGTCGTTTGTGGCCGGTTAGTTGCCAGTTTTGAGGAATGGGTGTACCACACATTACCCTGGAACATTAGGTAATAATACACTGGGGTTTCACAACCTGGAACGGGCTCCTCTGGCTGCGTAGCTGTGTTGTGAATCTGAGTGTTTTTATGACACCTTGACTAAATAGTCCAGAGTTGTGCAGCTGTAGGAGCACACTACATATTTAAAGTTCTTTACCTCCAAATGGAAAAACACAACTATCTCTGTGAAACTCTCTCGTTCCTGCAGGTGTGTTGTGGTGTTTGGTCAGATTTGATTCTGGCTCAACTATTTCTAGCTTTCCTTGTCTTTTTTTTTCTCCCCCTGCTCCTTCAGCTTCCTGTCCGTTGTGAGACCCTTGAGTTATTCTGGCCTTGAAAGCCAAACCTGCTGTCCCAGAATCATCTTTTAATTAGGCGTCTTCCTCTTTCTAGGTGATTAGTGGGTTTCTCCATCACCCACAGGACATCAGAATAATCCAAAAGAGTCACAAGGCAGCCCTCCAACCTTATTTCCTTCAGCTGAAAGACGCGCCATGAAAAGAAGGAAGGAAATGATGCCTTTTTCAATGATCCGCGCCCGTCTTTGATCTTCAAATTGCCGCCATTACGTGTCATAATATTCCGTGTAAAAATCTTCAGATTACCATGCTTTTGATGTTCATTCAGCCTCGCCTTTGATATCTGCACGCTTGATTAGGATTGTAACTTCTGATTTTGTGCGGCGTTTGTGCCGTACAGTAACACTTGTGACACCAGCGCCGCTCATTATGCAGACGCGCAGATAGCACGTCTTTATCTGCACGACGGGAATCTGTTCCAGTCACACTCTGTTTACACCGACGCCAGAAGGAAAATATGCTGGTGGTTTTTGGGGTTTTAGCGGTGCGGGCGACGGTTAGTGGAGTTTGTGTACTTGGCACCAAGTTAACAGATTGAGAGACAAGAAACAAGAGCGAGGCTTCAACCGCTGCTTTTGTGTTTGCCAGTGGTGAAGTGTGAGCAGCTGTAGGAGGATGCCAGCATGAGGACTGAAATAATTACTGCAGTGTGCTCGCGCAGTCAACACCGTACAACTGCAGCTGTTTCCTGCGCTGTTGAAAGAATTTCAAAGGATGTAATGTAGCTCCAAGATTTTATTTTTTTTTTGTAACAAGTGGAGCCATAACTACCTTGCGGGGATTTGCTGGACTGTGGTGCCATCTTAGAAAGAAAATATAGTTAAAGTTTAACAGCCAGCGAGTGTGACGTGGAGTGGGAGCAGACACTTAAGTGTGGACAGGACCACTCTGAAGATTTATTATCAACCTGAGGGGCTTGGTGCACTCACACCAGTTCGCTATGTTGTTTTTTTTTTTTTTATAGACTCCACCCCCGCAGCAGTGTCCTCTTCCCATCTACACAAAAGAGAGTAGGACGAGCAAAGTGGGTCAGGTTTCCTTCTATTTATGTCTTAAATGTGTTTTCCTCCTCCTGATGATACTCCCTTCAATGTCTAAACTCCTAAATATAAGGATTTTATTTTCTCTGAGCTCCCACGGCAGCTTTTAAAATGATTATCAACCCTTAAAGCAAGTGTTTCTCAATCACAAGTGGAACTATCAAATTCAAAGTTTGGAGTGAAAATGTAAGACGCTCGTAAACCTAGTTAAATTGCTGCATCGGGACTGTATGGGTGTGGTTTTTGACAGTTCCCTGGCAGCGTGAGCGAACAGCCCCACAACTGTCCTCACCTTTTAATTCGAATGCTGCTAAATCCCGATAATTGCACAGAAGGTGATTTTACTTTTTTCTTTTTCCCCAGCAGAGCCCCACCCCTGTCAAACCAGTGAAAGGAGCTTAAAAAAACACACTAAAAACTTAATCTCTCGTGCAAAATAATCACAGATTTTATCAAAAATCCTGATGGGCAAGTCTCGCCACCCAGCAGTCATCTTGGTGACGCCCATGGCACTATTTCAGGCTAAAAAGGCCCCTATTTAAATGAATGGTGAGAGAGCTGTAAGTGCAATGGTCACTAGCACAAAAGAAGTGCACATTTATGTATATAGTCACCAGTAAATTCAGATTTTTAAAGAATGCATTAAATATTCGGTCCAAAATAAGGTTTATACCTGTACTATGCATGCATATGTGTACAGTTTTGCATACTGTTGTGTGAGTGCAAGAACTCTAGATGGGAAAATAATTTGCCAAATAAACATCATGCTGCATTGACAGAGACTTGAACCTAGCGATTGAGACCATAAACTCGTCAGGGAAATGTCTACTGAGGTAATAAATCAAAAGAGAATTGGCCTAAGTTCCCAATCGACTTCTATACAATCTGTATTATTTTTTCCACTGGGGGAGTCGCCCCCTGCTGGTCATTAGAAAAAAAACGCTGCTTTAAGGCACTTTGGCATTGGCTTCACTTTTCAGACCAGGGGGCTTTGTTCGTCTTCGATGGAAATTATCAGAAACTTGGCGGAACATTCTTTGTTCATGTGGGATCTTGTCGCTCAAGGAAGCTGAAGCTGATTAAGAAAATATGTTTTCAGTGCCTTTTTTTTTAATAGCAGAGGCGGAGTTCTCTCCTGTCACAGATTTTCTAGTGCTTTAATAGCAGCCCATTTTCATCTTTCATGGCCCCGACTCAAGGTCTTTTTGATAATTGCATTTACAGACATGGTGGGTTTCGCCTCTCAGCAACATCCTCCTGCCCAGCTATTTCCCAGATGAGCAGCACTCTGTCATCTCCGACTGCCAAATGCAGCCGCTGAAAAATGGAAGCAATCCAACAGGCAATCGCTTTGGTCAAAATTATGCTAAGCAGGCATTTCACTCAGAACGCTGCATTTCTCCCATATGTACATATTTTTTTAACGCTTGTCATAATGTGTGCATTGTCCATCTTGATAAATTTCTCCGTGTACCCATTGAGATGTGAGCGTTCAAAGACTTGCTTGCGAGCGATTTTATTTTGCAGCCTTGTATCTCGCAGTTTCCTGTTATTCATCAGAAAGGCCAGAGTTTGGAGTTTGTTTCCAGAGTGTGTGCCACTCTTCCTGCACACTTTCTCAGGCTCTAACAATAGCCCCCTCATCGCTGGCCCCTCGTAATCCTCTTTACGCCGCCCCCCCACAACCCCCTAACTTCTCTGCAACGAGCTCCCTCCATAGGCCAAGCACCCCGCTGTGTTGTCAACATCCACCAATCCGTCTGAGAGCGGCCTCAGATTTGAATGTTTGGAAATATTGCAAAGCTGCTTAAGTTAAATAGTTTTGGAATCCCTTTAACTGAAACTTATATGCAAACACCAGAGGATGCTGAATTATAGATGTAAGCTCGATTTTTTTTATTTTATTTTTTTTTTTTCCAGCTACAAGCCCAGAGTCCAGGTGACTTTTGTTCACATGATTATTTTATTTGAGCATCTTGATGGCAGCTGCTACGTTGGACAGCTGATCAAGACCACATGTAGCTCCACTCCTTCCTTGTTGTCTTTTTTTTTCTTGTTTTGTTTTCGGTTTCTCAAGGCAGCAATAAAGCCAACACAATAGTGTAGGCTCCACTCCAGGATGCAGCGTGCTTGTCATACATTGTTTATAAGCTGCTTTAATATCTCACTCCGTTCAACATGGAGACCCACAGGATGCTGAGAGGAAGAAAACAATGAGTGGAGACGCTTTGTTGTTTCCCTCCTCAAGAAGTATTTTGTCATGTTTCTCCTGTTTCTTTGTTGTCATTCTTTGGAGTCTGCTTTTGTTGTAAAAATCCATTTATTCCATCTGTATTAGCAAGACTCAGAGATGCTCTCAAGTGGATATTTATTGGCTCTTAAGGTTAAAACGTCTCAATATGCAGAGCTAGGGCTTCTTATCACGCAGGGGGGTCTGAAGATCTTTTCTTTTCCCTCCAAGTAAGAAGATCCCTCCTCCAGTCCGGTTTTATTGTTAAAGAGATCCTTTCAGCTTGATTAAAAATGTAATTATTCACCCATTTATCCCTTTTATGCGTTAAACAGCCTTTTGCCTCTTCAATGGAATGGCAAGTGACGGGTGGTAATTGTAGATCAAGGCGAAGCGTTGGGGGAGCCGGCCGACAGGGGGCCGGAGCTCGGTTTCAGGCTTTGGCGGCTGGCTGCCCCTGGACCGCTGACGTGCTGCTCGTGGTGGGAACTAAAGACGACGATGCTTAGGAAGTCAGGCCCGGCTCACAGCAGCTCCGGTGTTGTGCCCTGTGCCAAGCGTGCAACGGCTGGCCTTTTCATTTCAGCCCTCACTGAGTGATTCCTGCCCTCTGCCCCGGGCTACAACAAGCGTTGTTGTCACTCAAGTTGAGAGAGGGAGGCCGAGCGCTGGAGGAGGGCCTGAAAGGCAGCGACACTCCAGAAATCCACTTCAAACAAACAATTAGAGCATGCTGCTACATAGAGCTAATAGGCTTGTATGGGTATACTTAGAGGCAGCTTTGCTACTTACATGATATTAATTATTAGCTGGGTTTAAGATCCTGCAAGTCCAAACTGTTAAGCCTTTTTTTTTTTTTTTTCAGGTGATGCATCAAAGGGAGTTGTGCATTTAGATATAGCAGAGGAATGCAAACTGTAGAGCTGGAGCGCTGCCTCATCAGCTCCCACAGTGCTGCTCAATGTATGCAAAGCCATCTCTTGACAGGGCTTGTTAAGCGTCAATACTACACAGCTGCTCTAGAGATTTATTTCTCTATGGGTCATTACCATCGATAAAGTCCCCACTCAAGCGACTGCTCACTCCCTTTGTGACTTCAGTATCCTTAAAGGAGCCTTATTTTCCAGCTGCAAAGGTGCATGGCTTTCCTCAGTTCCCTTTTTTGGCCTGAAAAAAAAAAAAAAAACCCCAGGTCAATACATGAATCGGGTATTGACACAGTTACTGTCAGTCTATAAACTGATAGTGGAGATGATGTTAAACATTAAACCAGAGTTATACAAAGAGAGACTGTCATGTCTTGTTTCATCATTCTTGGGGAATACAATACGCGTTTGTCTCTGCCATTGATATTTATCTTTAATTTAATTGTCTTGCTTAATCAATGGATGCTGCATGTGTTTATGGAGTAGTTACAGATGTGGTGTTGTTGCACTATTTGCGGCCATATTTGGTTCCAGATCTTGTAGTACACAAGAAGGTTGGTTTTTTTTTGTTTGTTTGGTTTTTTTTTTTAAACAAGAAAAGTATTTATTTGTGTTTAATTTGAATTATTTTCTGATTGATAATAATTAAAAAAAAGATGTAACTTGCTAGTAGTTAGCTATTACCAAGCTAACCACTGCTACATTCCATTGTTAGCAATATCAGTGCAGTATTTTGCACTTATAAACACCATGGCAACAAGTCTATAAATACCAGTTGGACAATACTGTGTACAGCTGATTTTATGAGACCAAATAAGACTGAGGCACTAGCGAGCAGCGTATTACGACAGCTTTCACTGCTGTTGATGTGCTGAGCAATCATTGAGGATTGTAGGCTTACGGTTGGAAAGGTTCCTCCAACTGTCAGTCTGAAGTCTGGTGGTGTTCCCATTAACATTTCCGAGAGTTTAAATGGAACACACCATAAGGATTGGTTTTTACAGAGTTGTATGGAAGTGCTTCTGTCGACAATTAGCCATAATGTTAAACCTGTCTCTTTTTTTTTTTTTTGTTGTGGGTTCTTCATCATGCCACCAAAACAGCTGTGACAAATTGGGGTATGGACAGGGGACCCTCTTATTCCTGTACGTCAGCAGTTTATCTTTTGGGTTCTCGATTTCGGGGTAGGGCTTTCGAAAACTCGGGATCAGACCGCTGCTTTGGGCTCTTTGTCGTGGTTGTTGAGTTGTTTTGTTTTTGCTGTGTGGCAGGGCACATTGTGTTGCTGGAGCTGGCTGTTGGCGTTGGGCAGTGCTGTTGCCATGCCAACAAAATTATGGTTTTAGGTACATGTCAAAGAAACCGCCACGATCCAAGGTTTCCCAACCGAGCTTTACATAGTAACAAGACGACCAATGTTGTTCACGTCATCTCATCTTGGTTTTATTGTTGGGGCTGATCAGTGTATCGCTGCATCACATGATTCTTAATGAGTCTTCGTTACATTTCAGATTTAAACGAGAGCTCCGCTTTGCTCGCCACTTAAAAAGTGCTCAGGATAATGCAGCTTGTGTGGACGCAACCACATTAATAGATCGATAAAAGAGCGTTGCTACTTAAAAGCTGTTCTATTAAGGAAACCGCTCTGTTGCCGCAACGCAACTGGGATATGTAGCTAAACTATACATACGCTATAAATGAGAGAGTGGCTCCAGAGAAAGTCATTAGCGCTACAGTGTTCATCTGCTAATCAAGATGTTAATGACGGGTTCATTTGCGCCCCTATTGTGTTCTTTTTCATTCAGGGTTTAACTATAGCATCATATAGACATACAAGTAGCAGTAGCTATTTGTCTTTTGTCTCCCTTCAAAGTATCTCTCTTTTTTTTTTTTTTTTCCGCCAGGCAGACGCCTTCAGACGGAGATATCATTAGCACAATGAAAAGGATCTTTGACCAGGATATGTGCTTTATTTTTCACTCCTCTAAAGCCCGGCTCAGTGCTGCTCATCATCGTCTAATGGAACACAACACTGTAGCAATTAAGCAGCTGTTTGGATTTAATCAAATAAACCTCCCAGTGCCTTTTTTCTATGTTTTCTGTAAGGTTTTCGCTGAGAAAGGAGACATTTTGCTGTACAGAGTGCTTTTAGGTTCCTCCAATTAGGAAAATAGGCCTTGGTTTTAAACTGATCTACGGCTGCAACACCTCTTTGGTTTCTGCTGTCCGGCAGCAGCGCTAAGAGGTTTGTGTTGGGCGTAAAAATGGCAACACTCCGTAAAACAAAGGACAGCTTTGGAGGTAAAGAAACTAAACAGTCATTCCAAAGCAGTTCATGACTAAAGAAACCTACTTTGGAGTGTGCAGGCTGTGGGCAACGTGCTCCACAGGATAGATTCTTTAATAGCAGATAAATCTCAGAGAGTGCAATTTGACTGACGCAGGAAATCATCGTCAGGCTGCAGATCTCTGTTGCTAAGGGACCAGACTGGTGGGCTTGTAATGACTGCGTGGACCCTGAGCAATCTTGGGCAATTACTTCACTTATCATTAAGATCTAAAGAAGGGAGGGACGCAGCACTGTGAATTCATTACAGGGTTGAAGCACAAGATGAGCCGTAGTTATAGAGACATACGAAAAAATTGACAGAGTGTGAAAGACATGGAGTCATTACGAGCCAAGTGCTCATGTTTGGAGGAGCAATTACCGGTTATTGGATTTCTGTGGACCATTATAGAATGGACTGTGGAGGGAAATCAATTATAAAAGCAGCATTGCGTCATGTCCCTTTTGTCTTCGTATTCCACGGTAATTCCATGTAGGCCAGAGTGGACTTTTTTTTTCCCCCCCCGTTTGTTTGTTTGTTTTTGTTGTGTGATGTATGAAAATTGCTGACTGAATCTCCTTGTTGAAACAGTAAGGCAATTCAGGATGTTTGTGAGCTCATTAAAAATGGGGGGGGGAAGAGATGGTGGTATTGTCAGATCTGTCATTTCACTCGGGAGAAACGAGTTGGAGGGAAAAATAAAGTGTCCCATAGAAAAGTCCAGTCGGAGCTGAACCAGTCCTGACTGGTCCAGTTGCTGCTCACTTTGCTGGACCACCCAGACTGATCTGGTGGGCGACACAAGTGAACATTGTATTCCTCTGGGAAAAAAAGATCATGTAGCAGAGCTGCTTTCCACATTCATTTCTTCCCAGAGACAACAGGACTAATCAACCAAAAGCTGAACACAGCGTTAAGATACCTAATAGCCTTTCCTGACAAAAGATCATGACTGGTAGTTATCAAGTGAAGTTGTGGTGAAAAAGCTGTACGTCTTGAAGTGTGAATTTTCTTGGTCCCCAGCTGAAGACTCCAAATGAGCTTGGAGATAACTTGCCTTTTTGTGTGATTAAAGTTTTCCTTGTGTGAACACATCCAGAAGATGAACCTCTTGTGTTTACAAGGCTTTCATCTTGGACCACCATTCGGCAAAAATGTCAAACAAGACATCTCAAAGTGAATCCTTGCTGAGATTTTTCACTTTATTTTTTTCTGTTGATTGTATTGACCTTTGACCCCACTGTCTGCAGCACCAGTCGGTCGGTGCAGCAGGATGCAAAGTTGAGACTTATTTGTTTTCCCTGGGATGCAGGCGAATTTTGGGAAAGCGATTGATACGACGAGAGACTGAAACATTATGCAAATTGGGTTAAAGTTTATACAGAAACTCTGTAGTACTTTGCTGAAGAAACTGACCAATAAAAACGTGATGCCACAGTGGAAGTTAAACCTTGACATGTCAGGATGATGGGGCTTTCACACAGACTGCAAAAACAGCACAGCTGCGCTCTGAAACCCATTATTTCTGATGGCTTATACCTCACCACGACACTTTGTTGCTGGGTTTCGCAAATTGCAGTGCCTTTCCCAGCAAACTTGCACATACAGCGCTCAAAATTAAAGTCAGTTGAACTTTGCAAGCTTTGACAAACACCTGCATGGCCAAAAGAAACAATGAGGCACGCCGGGAAGGCAAAACTGAGGAAAAACTGACATTGTGGGTGTCGGAATTCTTTGAATTATCACACGAGTTTGCATTTGTAACAAGATCTCGGGAGGAAAAAATGTTGCAAACAGGTTTCCATCTAAGTAGCCGTGTCAGGTGTTTTATTGGTTGGTTATCGTGTTGTGCGGACAGTATGAGCGATCTTGGATTAGGGTTGTTATGTATCCCCATTCAACAGCTCTACAAACCTATTAAAGTTTCTTAATTAAGGTAAAGAGGTTTAATTTTCATACAGATATTTTATTGACTTGACATAATGCCACTACTAGTTCAACTCCATCTGTAGTGCTCAGTCCTACGGGACTACCTCGAGCAGTGTGCCGAACCCGGCGGCGAGTGCAGCGTCAATCACATTAAGTCTGAAAGGGATGCATGATGGAGAAGATCATTATTGCAGTTTTTAGAATACCTGTATCATGTCTACATCGCCTCCACGAACACGGATACTGATTAACAACTTGCTGATTGACATAAAATCATCATTCACGCAGTGTCTGCAAACAGACAAGGAAGTGCCGGAGGTCATGACGAGCGATTTGTTTGCTGCCAGTGCGTCTCTATAAAGAGTAGAGTCTGTTTTCAGTCTTAAGATTTGCAAGGCGCTAAACACAGTAAATCTAAAGTGTCTTTTTGTGCCACCCAACGCACATGCTCTGTCGAGATATGTAACGTATAAATTAGAGCCTCTTCGGGTGGACATCTGTTTCATGTTTTTTATGAGCACATTTTCACATTCAGTTACATGTTACAGATTCCATTTCCCTGACTCGCTCCAGCCCCCACAGGAGAGGTGGATAGAATTCATGCTGCTTTTTAAAGTGGGCTGTTATGGTATGAGAGTAAATGAAATAGCAGGAAATGTTTCAGGCCCATAAAGCTCAGGGCGAGCAGGAGAGACCCTACAGCAGCAGCAGCAGCAGCAGCGTGCAGGCTGTGCGGTCTGCTCGTGGTGGGTTATCTGTCAGAAATTATAAATATTATTCGAGCAAACCCCAGCACGGTCATTGCAGTCAGTTCGGTGAAGCAACGACCGCCGAGATCTTGACCAGTTGTTCTATTGTCTCAACAAATGTGAGCGAGCGCATAAACAGAGAGCAACGCGAGCAGACTCCCATATGGACTCCCTGTTTGTAAGAACGACGTCCCGCTGTTTACATATCTGCGAGCTCTCGGCCCAGATACCGTCATACTTTTGTTCATTTCGGCTGTTTAGTTTCTGCAGAAGACGTGAAGTCAGAGGCGTGCCAGAGCGTTAAGCTGCACGGTTTGTTCTGAGTAATGCTGCTAAGTATGCATGGTGCCTCATAATTAGCATGTAGCTCATTGTCTGTCTCTCACCGCCTCATCCTCTACGAGCAAACCCACAGTCAGTAGTCAGGTTTTGCTGGCAGTTTATTTCGGAGGGGGGAAACCAGCCACTTAGAAACAGTGTGCTTCATACGCCACCACATATTCTGTGTGTTTGACAGACCGCAGTTTCCTGGTTAGTGTTTGGCAGCATGCGGAGCAAAACATGAGCTACATGGGTTGTGATCCAAAGCCCTAAAGCCCAGTGACAACAAAAAATGACTGCAGGCAAAGATGGAATATATTCACTTTAATCTAGATGATTGAGGCAGAGCTACACCTGTAATTAGACAGAGATTGAGAGTGACACTGCAGGTCACACCTCCAGATAGCGCCCAGAGCTACATAAAGACCCCTTAAGCCCTGAAAAGCAGCTTCACCGGGCCGATTTCTCCCCTCGCCCATTGTGTTACTGTAACATTGCCGCCAGGCCGCCATGTTCCACCACCCCAAGGCACAATGCGCGCTGGTCATCCGAGTGTACGGATGTCGGTTTCGCTTGTGTCTGGCAGGATGTGTGTGTATATTCTAGGAAGCTCTTCATCCGGTTCCTGCTCGTATGCATTACAACGAGTGCCACTCACAGGCCGGAGGGAGCAGGCAGAAATCTGTAGGTTCGCTCAATCCTGTTAATGTGGAACAGCATTTAATTAGATTCGCTCTACGGCTGCATCTGCAAAGTGGCAACACTCTGCATGATACTATAGGCTGAGGTGAAAGCGCAGATTGCTTTGAAAGGACCTGTACAAGTACAAAAGTGGTCCGCAGCAGCCTCACAATGGCTTTGATGTAAAAGGGAACATTTAAGGACAACTTAGTTGGCAGTGTTGATCTTCTTTTTTTTTTTTTTCTTCTGCGCATTATTGCACAAACATTTACAAATGTGTGAGGACAGTTGTGAGGCTGTCTTAGTCTGTGAATATGTGCAGATCTGGTGGTGGAGAGGATCTACAAACACGCACTCAAAGAACTAAATGTAAATGTGCCTTTTATTATGAGTGAAAGTGTACTTATTTAGCTTCAAGAGCTGGGAACCTACCTCAGGTATGCCTCTCAGTCGACCGTCTCTTTGCTGGTGACTTTTACTACACTCCTGCTGTGCCCGACATCTGCAAATGTGTGTGCCAGTCTGTAGCTCAGTGTTTGCTTTTCCCTGAGCAAAGACTCACAGGCTTAACATCCCAACTCTATGCTCATTTGCAAAATAATATTGCTACAGTAAAGCCCCCTCATGAGACTGGCCTCTCTGGAGTTGTGGCAGTCAGTCTTGTGACCGACAGCTTTTCAAATGATCATTTATCCAGCAAGTTAATTTAAATTTGTTTTTATTTTATGAGGATGATGTGGTTTTACACAGTTCTAATACGGAGCATAAAACTGATGCGCTACGCAGAGTTTATGGCGGTTACTAATTTTCAACTCTTTTCCCAAGGCTACAATTAAAATATACAGCTTTCATACTCATAAAACCACAATACACTACAGGCATGGCAGTATAATAGAAAAGAAAAAAAAAACTCATAACAAAACATATTAATTGTGATTCTCAAGCCGCAATTATTTGTCAAAATGTTTGGTCTATAAAACTTTAAATTCAGAATAATGTGTAACAGAAAGAGGCTGCAGATCCAGACATTCGAATTCACAGTTGAGGAGCTGGAAGGAACGCTTATTTAGAATGTGTGCTTGCTAAATGATTAAGGGATCACCAAATTGGTTTGTTTGAACGCAGTCAGATTAGATTTAGCTGCTATTTTCTTACCTTCACAGGAAGCCATTGCTCCTGACTGATTTCCTTCTACTGTATATAAAAAAAACCCCAGCATAAATACAACAGTTGCCAGAGGTAGACGATCCATCACTTCAAACACTGAGCTTTGCCCAAGTTGACTGTTTTCACATCAGTGCACACAACACAGCTGCACTCGGCTGGCTGTCAATCACGTCACACCCTCAGGAAGAAATGAAAATGTTCCCTCAAACTATGTTTTGTTGCAAGCAAGTGTAGAAAACATTAAGTCGTCTTTATAGAAATGGCTCAACGTCAGGAACCTTATTTTTAAATATTATAGTCGATGCTGTTGTGTTTTCGGGTGAGAGACTGAAACAGATGGTTGTTGCGGTGCTAAGATGTGGCTGAATGTCAATTGTTGGCACCTTGCTGCGGAAAATGCTTCACGTCGGACTGACGTGTTAACAGAAATGATAGATTTGACGCTATTTTCAGTCGCTGTTGTTTTCTCTCCGTGACAGTGTTGACTCTCTGCGTTGGCGCCCTAAAAGGAGAGGAACCTTGCTTCCCGGCCGCAAGAAAACAGAGCCGGTTCAGACGTGATGTGTTCCCTTTGTGGTGTTTTTTTTTGAGCGAAAAAGCCACGCCGCTGAAAAATCACACCGGAGAGCAGAATCGGCATCACAATCCCATTTTCCACCAGCATGAAAAACAGGACGTACATAAGTACATATTGTCCAGCCCTCCTCACTTTCCATTTCTACTGTTGGTCGAAGAAAAGCATTTAAATGTGGTGTGACTGGCTATTGTGCAGCCCGTCACCTTTTCACCCTCCCCTCCCCGCATGCCATTACAGTCCTCCGTTTGGAAGGGAGGAGGAGAAAAGGGAGGAATGGTGGGGTGGGGACTGGAAAGGTGACGAGAGGACTGGGAGATAAAAAAAAAAAAAAAACAGCCTGATTTCTATCTTCCCGGAGCTCCAGGCGGCAGCAGGCTCCTGCTCCCCAGCAACCAGGAGGAGAAAAGGGATGAAGGCTGTAATGTGGCAGCGCAGATTGATTCTTGTCATAATCTGTTCCTCTATCAGCTCCGCATAGCGTTGCACAGAAGCACTTGGCGCTTTTCAAATAGACTACCTGCCACTTTTCATGCCATTATGCTGTGCAACCACATCCTTATTGTCTCATTATTTCCAAAACCGCCTTATCGCTGCTTGAGCTGATATGTTGTCTCGCAGTTTGGTCCCAATCAGGTGGCTTGTATCGCAGCTTGCAGTCACCAGCGATGTGCGCGGAAGGACTGTCGACCGGCTTAACAGATTTGGAAAAACATAGATTGCAAATAGATTAGAAATATACCCACATATTGAATCACCACATGTTGAGAGTGAGAGGACAGGAAAAAGTTACCAGCCCAGAGACTGCAGATGGAAATTGGAAAGTAGCTAGATCTCTCATAAAGCGTCTTTTCTCGCTGAATGAAATGGATATTTTTTTTCGTGCAAATATATAACAACCTAAACATTCTTGCTCGCAAAAGCATGAAGAAAGCATTAAACCGTTTGCACCTAAATAGGACGTTTCAGTCAAAGCGTGTTACAGTGTTTCTCATTCACACGCACAGTCGTACATCAGAGCTGTTGTGCAAGATGCTCGCCTGCCATTGGAAGGCACATGTGGATCAGACGCACAGCTGCCCACAGTTAGAGAAATGGATGAACACCTGGAATAAATAACCGAAAGTAATGTTTGAATGAAATAAGCTAATAGTTAGAAAATGGCAGAAAGCGATGGATAAATGGATAAGATAGTTTCCTGTAACGAACAGATATAGTGAAGTAGCTGCATGTAGGGATTGCTGTCATGTGAATAGAGAAAGAATCATACTGTGTAGATGCAGCTTTTGTTAAGCTATATGACTGAAGCATGAGTACAGATTTGACCAAAGCAGCCTAAATATTAATAAGTTTATGTGGATGACCGATTTTATGTAATAAATAGTGTTAGTAACATCCACTTGTGGTGCAGTGGTGGTCTCACAGAAAGGCTGCACCAATCCAGTGTTACCCAGAACATGTGTTAAAGCTTCATGCAACATACTGTCTCACTGTAAAGGCTGTAAAATCATGAGATTCACCTAAAAAGGGCAACAAAGTTTGTAGGAGGTTTGACACTGAAGAACAGGTCGTGGCATTAACTGCAGGACTTCTTTCTGTGTCTTATTTTTTCACTTCGTTTTCAGTCACTGTTCATTTTTGTTTTCCGGCTCTGCTTCTGATGTTTTCTGCTGCTGTTTTCTGACAGTTTCAGTTGCTGTTTCCTGTCATTATTAGGCTATTTAAACGTTTTCATCAATTTTGATTTGCTAGGGTTTTTTTTTTATTTTTTTTTGTCATTTTCAGTCACTTTTTTTTTTTTTTTAGTTGTTTCTGCTTTCAGTTGCTGTTTATCTTTTGTTTTTTAGTCTCTCACAACTTGGTTAAGTTTTGGCTTTAGTTTTAGAAAAAGATCCTGGTTTGGGTCAACGAAGGAGCTGATAAATGGGGCGCTCTTGTTTTCATCTTTGGATTTATTCTTTGCGTGAAATCCAGTTATTTTAACCATTTGAAGTCATTTTTCCCATTGAGTTTTTCTTTCACAACCGTCTCTTGCCATTGTTTTAAGTGTTTCTGTGAAGCGGACTGAGCTACAGAGGTATCTGAGTCTCTACATGTGACCTCCAGCATGAAAACGATGTAGTAGTACTGATGTAGCAGTACAAAAACCACTTGTACACAAAACTTAGTCAAGTGTAAGTTTTTTGTATTTGGTAAAAAAAAAAAGCAAAATCATTATTCTGCCTTTTTTCGTTTTATCCTAGATTTTGTTTGCACCTGTGTGAACGTTGCCCACAAAGCTCCAGTTGTTTTGCAGATTGCTTCGGTGCCTATGAATAGAAAAAAACACATATCTCACAATTTTACAGCTTTTATATTTTTGGTGAAAATAGTACGGTTTGCACTCTGGAGCAACATAACTCTTAGACTTTTTTTGCACAAGTGTTGTGCCACTAGACTAAATAATAATGAACTTACTGTAGCAAACTCCAGAAATCATGAAAATAATCAAAGTTGCAGCCCTAAGTGGAGGCTTCTGCCCCTCCTCCCTCACTTCACCTACACCCCACAGACACACACTGCCACCTTGTATGCTCTTAAAGCTCGCTTTGACTATTCTTTTTCTGTATTGAGGCCTAACAGGGGCTGGTGATGCTGGAGCTGCAGGGACACACAGATGCAGACAGGCTGGGCGGGTCGGAGCTCTTGGTGCCGACTGCTCCGGTGAGACGCTTGTAGTAACAAGGAGGGCGGAGAGGCTGCTCTGCACGAGCGGTCCGGCTTAGAACAGCAGCGCCTTTTGTGTCTGCCATGTTTCTGACGGTTATTTATAAACCCAGTAAACTCGCAGCACATTCCAGGCTGCCACAGACGCAGGAGAGCTGCACCTCGCCAATGTGTGTCCTCTTTGTCTCGCCGTGCAGATATCTGTCAGGATCAGGGGTGACGTTGCTCGCCGCTGTTCGCTTCTGGTCTAATGAAGGTTACTGTGACAAAAAAAGGGAGGAAAAAAAGCTGGTAATTGTCTGTTTTTCCCTGAGCCCTGGAGGTGCACGGAAAACTATTTCAGTGCTTCTTTCTCTTTTTTTCTTGTTTTGCCATTTAATTTGCTCTTGGCTGTTGCATTTTTATGGCCACTGCTTGTGGTCTTCCATGACTCATATTAATGGGAGGGCCTCCGTCCTTGGCAACAGATTGCTCAGTTTAATGTTAGCCTATTACTGAACTTGACTACTTTGAAAAGTGCAACTCTCTTTCTTTCAGTATGAGTCTCTCGGGATTTCCTCTTCTGCTTTGTGGAAAACATTAATCACATTTCCCTGGACAGCTTCGCGAAACCAACACGGGACAATAATGCTCTCAGGCTTCCTTGTTATTTAGGCGTCATACTTGTTTTATCTTTGAGACGGTGGGTAACTCTCAGGAAATGAGACGCTTTTGGCTTTCTTGTGTTTTCTTATTTAAGTGAATCGTTTAAAAGTTCCTGATGAAGATATGATTCAGTACACAAGCACCTCAGGAGAGTCATTTATGGCTTTTCCTGTTCTTCCTCTGCTGCCATTTTTGTCCCGGGTGCAGCTAGATGCAGGTTTCTTGTAGCTGAGACCAGAGAACTGTTGGAGGAAGTCCAAGTGCTAAAGGACACCCCTTCCCCACCCTCTGGACCATTGATCTAGTTTCCAATTTTGACTGACTACAAAGGTCACATGAGCCAGTGGGCCCAAATGTACAGTACAGAAACAGAAGCCCCGTCGTTAATCTAAGTTTTGGAGCTGTTTGTATCGCACTGTGCACTCCAAAGGATGCGGTTGATGTCGACTACAGACAAACCGATAAAGATCTGTTGCACCACTCGTCATGTTGGCCGTCTCTTTTTCTGTTTCTGTAAAAAGGAATGAGCAGATCTTTGAAACACAAAGCTGCACTATGTGGTTTTTTCTTTTTTGTTTGTTTTTTTTTTCCTTCTCTACCTTCCCGACTATTGGCAGGCTTTTAAAGAGTTTTCTGCTCCTATAAATGTTAAGCCTGATTACAAATCACTGTGAAGCACTCGGAGACCGAGGTCTGCTTTGCTGTGTTTTGCTCCGCTGTGCAGCCTGAAATGTTTGAAACGCTGGAGATGAACTGTAATCAAAAAAAAGGGAGAGTCTTGCCTTCACAACAAAGGTAATCATGTCTTTCCTCAGCTCCAGTCAATGAAATAAATTGTTTATGAGCTGCTTGAAAGTCAGTGTTATATATTTATATATATACACTATATATCTCCAACACATTGCCAGCTGGACAGTGAATATAAAGTCAACACTAGCTGCTATGTTATAACTAGTTGGTTTCACACCTGACACTTATGCCTACTCCACATATACACGGGTATTTTTTAAAGCAGCTCATGAAAATGCGAAAGCAAACACTGTCAAGAGAATGCCAAAACAACAGGCAGCAATATAACCCCAACCCGAAAGCCATGCTGGCCAATGTAAGCCTGGAAAAAAAAGCTATTACTGCTTCTGTTGGGCTACCAGCGATGGTGCATCGAAGACGTGTGGAGTCAAACTAGTCGGCTGATTCTGTTCCTCTATGTAGTGGTAGTGTAACTGTGCATTTATGTGAAAATATGTTTTTAAAAAAAGGCTACAATGCACATGAAAAGTTGTTTTATTTTACCCGTGCATGTGTGGACAGGGCCTTAGTGTTATCATCCCTACTTTATGCTGCACCCTAACTCTAATCAAAACACTTCAACACACACAAGTGTGCTCATAAACACACTAATAAAAATGTCAACAATTAAGGCCCTGTCCACACATACATGGGTGTAGTTTAAAACAAAGTTCTTTCAATGCACACAAATGCAGTTTTCGGTCACTCCTCCTCCTCCTTCCAGTGTGAAGATGGCTCTATCACACACAAGTTTGGTCATAAACACACTCTAATAACAGTGTCAACAAACTGCACTGGAAAACTGCTAAAGTCAACACTTAAACTGTAACAAGTCTGTGATGCAAAGAACCGGCAGTCAGCAAATACTGTAACAAGCGAGCGTGGCAGAGGATCACCCCGCGCCTTCCTCTAATCCACATAACTGCAGTCTGACAGCGCGATACCAACCGTGCATGTCGGTGTCTTTATTAATGTCAGAGGGATGTCAGTGAAGGCGAAAATAGAAAGAAACATTTTCCCAAACTCTTATCATTCATCTCACTCTTCTGCTATGGCAGCCGTTAAATGGAAAACAGTTACACTTGGTCAGGAAAGGTGTAAACTTGTCTCCCAGATCTTGTTAGGACTGGACCACAGTGCCTGTAAAGACAAATATTCATCCCCCTTGGAGGTTTTCTCAACTTCTTGCTTTTCAACATTGAATCAGGTTTAATTTAATTTGGCATTTTTAATAAGACTTTAAAAATAGGATTCTTGCATGTTAAAGTTGAAGCAGATTCCTGCTAAGTAATGTCAATTAATTAAAAATGTTAAAGGTAAAATAAGTGTTTGCGTAAGTATTTGCCCCCTTCATGTCAGTACTTAGTAGACGCAGTTTCTGCTTTCAGTCTGTGTGAATAGGCCTCAATCAGCACTGCACATCTGGACACTGCAGTTTTACCAGGTCCTTTGGCAAAGCTGTCATGTTGCACAGGAATCGCAAGTGAACAGCTCTTTTAAAGTTCAGCCACAAATTCTCAATTGGATTGAGGTCTGGGCTCTGCTGACCTCACCCTGTTGCCTTTAAACCATTTCTGTGTAGCTTTGGCTTTATGCTTCGGGTTATTGTTTTGCTGGAAAACAAGTCGCAGCTCTTTTGCCAGCTGCATAAGGTTATCCTCCAGGATTTCCTTATACTTTCCTGCATTCATATATACCCCCTACCTTTACAAGCCTTCCTGCTGCTGAGAAGCATCCCCACATCATGATGCTGCCACCACCATACTCTACAGTGGCAATGGCGTGTTTATGCAGATGTATGCTGGTGTTTGCCAAACATAGCATCTAATCTGATGGCTAAGAAGCTCAGTTTTGGTCTCATCACACCAAAGAACGTCTTCTATTTGACTTTAGAGTCTCTGTCAAACTCTAGTCGATTTTTAATACAAGCTTTGTTTTTTCTACAGTGGATTTCTTTTTGCTGCTCTCTCATAAAGCTTTGACTAGTAAAGAACAGGCAGCAGGTGTTGTATGTACAGTCTCTCCTATTTCAGCCACGGAAGCTTGTAACTCCTTCAGAGGAGTCATGGGCGTCTTGGTGGCCTCCCTCACTCGTCTCTTTCCTGCACAGTTACTTGGTTTTTGAGGACCGCCTGCTCTCGGCAGATTTACGCATGTACCAGATTCCTTCCATTTCTTATGATGGATTTACTTCAAGGGATATTTAGTGACTTTTCCTGTATCCTTCCCCTGACCTGTGTGGGGTTTTTTTTGGAACCTTTTCCCAGATTTGCGTGCAGTATTCTTTTCTCTTCACGCAGCACTGATTCGCCAGTGACTGGACCTTCCACATACAAGTGTCTTTATACTCCAATCACTTGAGACGCATCCATTGCACTCAGATGGTCTCCATTTCGCTAATTGTGAGACTTCTAGCACCAATTGGATGTGAGTCACTTTTAAAGAGGGTGAATTCTTCTGCAATCACTTATTTTACATTTTATTTTTTTTTCAATTATTTTACATTACTCTGTAAAAATCTGTTTTCACTTTGACATGAAAGACTTTTTTTGAAAATTCCAGTCAAAACAGACAAATTAAATTGACCATGATTCACTGTTGAAAAGCAATAAAAAGGAGAAAACCTCCAATGAGGAATACTTTTTATAGGCACTGAACAGTTGAGTTTACACAAAGCTGGTGCAACATGCTGCAGCAATTTAAAAGACGAAGCGTAGTCGGAACACACGTAGTGGCTCATTAGACTGATACACTGCCAGCCATGTGCGGCGTTAAATCCACGTCACGCTTGTCATTTCCTCCACATTGTCCTTTATCCCTGTCTCGCTGCTTTCAACCAAACATTGCCTGTTGACACAGTGTATAATTTCCAGTGGCTTAAACCTTTTGCGGGCTTTATAGTGTAAAAATGTAAATGAATGATGGCGATGTGTCGGACCAAGTGGAGGCTTTGTGCCTGAGGATTACATCATCTTGTCTAAAAAGCCCTTGAACTGCTGAAATAAGATATCAGAAGAGTCTGTTGGAAGCCGAGGCTTAGCGAGGGCTGGTGACCTCTGCCTGCATCCGTGGGAGGCCTCAGATCTGTGCTGTCAGGCTTGTGGAGCTGAATTACAAACACACCGCCGAGCGGACTCTTTCCTCTGATGCCGCTCTTTTTTTTTTTTTTGGATACAGAGAAAGCTTTAAGTGCAGACGCTGGACGGCTTGTTTTACCTCTCTGAATGGATACCACTCGTCAAAAATACTGTTTGTTTTTTTTTTACTCATTCCTGTGTTTCATTCTGAGGCTTTACAGTTGTACAAGACAAATCCCACTGATGGAGCGTAAAAGATGGGAGGGAGGGAGGAGAGATTACTACATATTTGTTTGAAAAGTTTTTTCCCGTGTAGGAGTGTGAGTTGAAAGCTTCGACAGCGGTGTCAGGGATGATCAGGGGGCTGCATGGAGGTAAGGCGTGAACGGATGACATTAAGGTCATGCTGTTTCAGCCGGCCTATTAAAGGCTTGAACTCTGAACCTGAGCTGTGAAGCGTCGCTCAGCCCTCCACCAGGGTGACGTGACCCTGAAAATTGACACTAATGCCTCCTGCTCTTCTGCCTTTTTTCCCCCTGTCTGTTTTACCCCTCTTTCATCATCTCAGCTGTTTTCTAACTCTCACCGCCACATGTTACCTTTCCGCGCCGCCTTTCACGGCAGCACGCGACGACGCTCATGTGAGGTTAGAAAAAAAACGAGTCCTGCATGAAAAGTAGTGCAAGCGCATATGTCTTTGAATAGCCTGGTTTTTATAGACATTCTTTGAGTTTCACCACATCAGACCACGCCTGTTCTGACAACAATGTGCTCTTGTAAATCGGATCAATTCTTCAAAGTAGAGCCACACAGTAAAGTCACATCGTAACTCTCCTGTCAGATCTGTCCTGCCAAGTCAATAAAGACAGAAGTGGAGATTACCACTCAGCGCCGGGCATGAAAAAGATACCAAACTACTTCCATGCTATCGATGCACTTGTTGCTTGTGAGTCATTACTATCACTTATTGAAGACCAAACACTGTGACTTCAAAGCTAAACAGCTGCCCATTTAATCCCACGAGTTATAAATGCACTCTATTTTATTGTCTGTCTTTAAAGTTTTTTCATTGATTTCGTATCTGCAAGATAAAGTAGCTCGCAGAGATATGACTGAGGCGCCTAATCCATCATGATTAACGTTTCATCACCTTTACATTCTCACAGTACACAGATTATTTATGGTAATTTAGTTGTGGGCCAAGACTGTTTTGAAAAGTCTGTTGATGCGTTCATATAGCGGTTGTTATGTAAGAAATACATCAATCCTTGTTGTTATTCTCGATACATCTGCCATTGATTTGCCAGTATCACAACTTTTAGAAGTTCAAAGTTCAGTCTTGACCTTGAACAGTAACTCTGGAGCCAGTGTGGAGCTTTTGATCATCTCCCAGGTCTTCAGGAGATGGATGGCTGGGTACTAAATTAACCTTGACGGGAGATTTTATTTTTTTTGGCAGCTTCCTTTTCCAACATCAAGAAGTAACTTTGAATCTCAACCTTTATGCCAACATGGAAAAAAAGGTGCTTCGAGTGATGAGAAAAATGTAAATCTGACAACCGAGGAAACTCCATGTGCTGATGAAGATCATGTGATCTGAGTTAAAGCTCCAGAACGGTTACTTAACAGACGTTGAAGCTTGACGTGAGGTGGTTTGTTGGAAATAAGCAAACCAGTGATTGTACTGCCTTTTGTCCCCTGACATTTTTTTAATGTTTCCTAGAAAAACAGAAATTGCAACTTAGAGAATGAACGAACTAAAGCACAGCTGGAACTATCGGTCTGTTAATATTAATGTTCAAAGTAATCTCAAAGAAAATGAATCTATTGTTGGTATCTGATTCATCATTTTAAACCAAATGTGCCAAAATGTCACTGATTCTGACTCTTGTAATATGAATATTTGCTGATTTTCTTACTTCTCCATGATTGTAAATTGAATATTCTTGAGTCTGGCTGATGAAACAGTTCAACAGTCCATAAAAGAAACGGGAATTAGACGCCAAATCACTTCCCATTTAATCAGAAAAGAAGAACAACCCCCTCTTCCTGACCTTAACTCTGACTTTATTCAGTTTGTGTCTTATTTTACGGCCATAAAATGACACACACAAAGCTTAAAATGCCTCAAACTGTACCACAAAATATGCTTGAAGTCATGTGCTACTTACACACAGTCCCATGATATCACGTTGTGGGAACGTATTTTGTGGCATTTTGTAGACCAAATGCTTAACTGAGGAAAACATTCATTCATCAAAAACAAGAATATTAATTAATTGCAACATTGTGATTTAGTTCATAACGCAGTCTGTAGTTTATGTCCTAAAACATACAGCCTCTTTAATGCTGAAAATGAACACTGGGTTTTGCTGATCTGACAGTTACGTATGGGCAAAGGTTTGGATAGTGACAAATGTGACATAACTGTGTGGCTACAACATGATCCTGTGAAGACAAACACTGCTCCTGATCTGCAGTGAGCCAGTGAAGGTTGTGTGAACGCCTGATAGAAACCCTCCAGTCTCTCAGCTGTACTGGAGCTCCAGTATATCCCTGCAGGAGAAGCTGGAGGAAGCTGTAAGAGTAAAAAACAGACACTTTGCTTGCGGTGTTGCTACCACAGTTCTGACCTTAAGTATCTAAAGATTGATGGATGTTTATTTTGAGGCTCAGCGGGGGTTTGGCTCTGAGCTGCACATCAGACCTTTTTATAACTGCTTATGAAGGGAGGCATAGCCTCGGGTCTTCTGGCAGAGCACTACAGGTTGTTCCAAGGACTCCGCTTATAATAAAAAGGTGACCTGGTCTTTACTGTCAGAGCTCCTGAGGTCTCCAACAGCCTGCCAGCACCGAGGCTAGCCAGATCAGTAGCATCTTTTAAAGCCCTTCTCAAAGCAGAGTTGTACAGGGAAGCATTTTTACAACGTGCTTTTATGTCCCGTTTTATCGCCGTTCCAAGCCTGTCTGTCTCTTCTCAATTGAATTTTTATTTCCATTGTCTTTGTTTCTTTTTAACTACTCTTTCTCTATTTTTCCAATCCTGTTTTGTGAGGCACTCTGTAGTTGATGTAAACGCAGTGAAACAGTATCCCCAATGTCCCAATTAAATTGCTTGGTTCAAGATGAGATTAAAAGACATTCAAACTATCTGGAACATTTCCATTTTTAATATTCACCTGCTCTAATTATGAACCATTATTAAGCGGTTCTTCAGTCGCAGCACAGCGATGTATAAATCTGTTTTGCATACTGAAAGTGGTTGCCTGCACCACTTTCTTTCCCATAGACAAGTGTTCCAGCCTTGATTGGCATTAGATTTGTATGATGTTTTGTGCCGGACTTAATCTGGATAAAATGAAATCTGCACCCATGAGACTCCTCCACCGGCCAATATGGGCCGATGCTGATGGAGAGGGAGCTTATGGGAGTCTGAATCTGTCGCTGTTGTGAGCAGTGTCGTGGGGGGAGGAATAAGCCGAGAATAAAGCGTGCATGGAGGAGGGCAGGCAGGGTTAGGGGAGGGGGAGCCGCGAGAGATACGAGAGGGGGTCCAGATGTACAGCTCGGCTATAAAACGCACGGGGGCTGGTCTGCGGCGGCAGCCAAACAGATGTGACTTTTAGTGAGCGTTTGACTGGAGGAGGAAACAGGTTAATGGATGGATATAAAGTGTCACCATGTAACCAAACACTGCAGAGCTGAATGTGGCTCAGGTAATGAGCAGAGAGAACGAGAACATCCTTCCCCTCAGGAAACTGGAGCCATTGTTGCTGTGGCAGGTCGTCATTGTGCATCACAGCCCGCAGCAGTAGATGCTAGATTTGTGAGATCAGAAAATATGGACTCTGTTTCTTGTGCCACACGGTTGTCAGGTACATCTAATATATGTATGTGTATGTATGTGTGTTCACAGGGCTCATGTTGCTACCTCTGTCAGAAGTCTGTGTTTTATGAAGCAGAGCAGACACACAGTGTCATTTTGATTTACGAGGCTCCTTGCTGCCTGTCACGGGTACAATTGCACCAAAAATAGCTTTACAGTACCCTGCCAAGAGCACAGTGTCTCAATGGTTTGGCACTTATTGTGTACATTCTGCTTTATTTGAATGTGTTCGAACACTATTCAAGAAAATGCAAGATCTTAATAGACTGCCAGTCTGCTTGAGGATAACTGTAAAATCCCCTAATGGTATTAAAGTCCCTTTACATTATGCTGTCTAAGACGAAAATGTAAAATTGTAAGAAACTTGGTCGTCAGCTAAAAATGGAGGTCGTAGATCATACAGTGAGACTATGTGTGTAAAGTGATGAATTCAGGACTGAGATCTCAGCGTGTGACAGCCATAAACCAGGTTTATAAACCATCCAATCAGAGTACGACTTCAAATTACGCCAAATGTATGCAAAATTCCCTGGTGAGTTGGCATTATTGTACTGCTAATAACACATTTACCTCTAAGTCACCTTGCAAAATTGGCACCCCATGTTGCCCGTGACTGGCTTCACGGTCTCCTCCGCCTCCACTTCACGCCACAGCTTTTTTTTATTTTAAATTGCTAAATATTCATAACATAAGCCTAAAGCGTATTATTAGATCTCACACTGTGACATGCAGCCGACATGTAAGTTTGTTGTTGTCGCCTTTATTTTCACATGTAGCTTTTATTTTGTGTTCCATTGTGCAGTTGATTTTCACAGTGCATTTAGGTCTATATGTGAAAACGGGGGCGAAAGGCACAATGGGCGCTAACCAGCAGTACACCTAGAGTTGCACAGAGCTTATAGAATTCAGAGCTTCTGCCGTGATTTATGCACAAAACGCTGATAATGTGTCTGAAATGTTCCCTTCCAATTTCCATAAATATTAATGTGTTGTGTTGTGATGGGATCAGGGATTGAGCTCCGACAGACTTCCCAGAGCTCGAGGAGGAGGAGGAGGAGGAGGAGGAGGAGTGGTGCGAGTTAAATGTGGGGTCAAATAGAGGTCACAACAGGGAAGCTGTCTAAACCCAACACCCAGACTCTTCCCACCCCCTCTTCCTCCTCCTCCTTCCACCAGCTCTCCAGGAAACCGGGGTACCAGAGAAACGGTAATGTGCAGCCCTATGGGTAGAATTAATGCACGGCTGCTGTGGGTCTGTTTGCCGAGTGTAGCTAATCGAGCAGCGAGCGTTTAAAGCCCATGCGTAAAAAATCTAGCTGTGCTGCGAGGCTCATTCTAATGTGTGTTTTGTCTGATTATTAATACGTAATGGCTGCGGCACAGACTTAATGAGGCTATACGAAGCGCTTTGCTTATGTTTTCATCTGACTTTATTTGACGCCAGATTCATTCCATACTGTGTTGGATTACAGTTGAGAGGCTGCGCGTGTGTGTGTTGTATTACCTTTTGGCACACACTGTGAAAATATTAAAAAAATAAAAAATGCACTAGGCTTTCCAAGTCATGAGTTTGGCCGAGTCGTATAATGCTCGCCTCCGAGGGTCACGCTAAGGTAACTGATAGAGCTGGTCCACAGCCAGACCGGCTTTCTATCATCTGTATCAGTGTGTCTGTCAGACCCTGCAGGCCTCGACTTGATGAAATGCAGGCTGATGGCAGGAGCCGCGAGTTAAACTGCTCGAGGAATCACGACACAGTGTTCAGACAACAAACCTCTGTCATCGTGTGTGGAGGTAAATCATTACCGCACGCTTCATGGTGACTAATGATTCACCTGCACAGATCAACCCGAAGAATAGCAATAGTGATGCCAGCTTAAATTTAAACAACTGCACGATACAGTTGGTGCAGGTTTATTCTAAAAGTTCTGACGGTTCAGATAAGTGTGTCCAGCTGCAGTGTGTCGCATTTTCTGGCCTTGCGAGTCATATAGAAGTATTTCTAGTGTAAGCTAATATGAGTGGCCTTGCTTTGCTGCTTTACTGGATTTATACTTCAGCAGCTTTTGCCAAACTTCTTATCTGAGGTGCATTATAAAACACATTTGTTACTTCTCGTCCTAAAAGCTTCATCTCTTGTAACAATAAAAGTGAAAGCATACGGAAAATAAGAAGAGGAAAGCATAACTCTAGCATCTGTTGTGATAGTCTGAGTATTTACGCTCAGCAGATTGTAGTAAAATGAGTTTAATTGTATATTTTACCCCAAGCTTTCTCTCGAATGCTATGACTAATTAGCCCTACGCTGCAATATAATAACAGGTTGTGGATTATCTAGTGGTGATGGTGGTATGATTAGGTTTAGCCTTTGCATTTGTTTTTATTAAAAGCACCTTCAACAGTCTGATTTTTTTTTCTTTGTTAAAAAATATTTGAACTGACAGCCCAAGTCTTGTTTTTCTAGATAGTGTCCAGATTGATTTTTACAAAGTCTGAACTGCAAAAAACAAAATTCATATAATGCAAGTTTTGCATATCTGATTTGAACCACATTTTAAATGCCTTTCCAGTCAGATTTCTACAGATGCGCCTCAGTCTAGAGTCTCTGGGCGCTCAAATCAGATTTGAAAGCGTCGTTCGCTTCGCTCGCAACGCAACAAGTGCTGAGCAGGATCCATGCTGCTGCTCGCAGAGCTCCATGTAGGACAACACGGGGAACAACATCTCATGGACAGATGCCAAAAAAAACATTGCTGGCACTTTGGAGGGAGGCTTCTGTACAGCCAGAGCTGGAAGGAACAAGACAGTTTATCAAGAGATATCTCGGGGCATAAATGGAAGAATGCAATGTAATTACCGATGCCTTGTGTCAGTACAAAGGAAACCCGAGCAGATAGTTTGGTGACGTCTGGAGACACAAACCCAATCTGATCAGATGTGATCTGGCGGCAGTCTTAGGAGAAGCTTTAAAAGTTAGACGTTGATGGTTTTAACCAACTAATGGTTAAAACTATCGCTGAAATATCAATATAGCTTCAGGTAATGAAATATATCAGTGACAGTTGTCGTTATAGGCGGCGGAATCAAAGCTCAAGAAACCACTTTTTTTTTAAATTACTGAGAATTTTTAGTGTTACATCAGTATTGTATTGTGAACTAAGGCTGCAACTAATTAGTATTTTCACTGTCAACTAATCTATCGATTAGTTTTTGATTGATCAGGTAGTTGTTTGGTCGATAAATACTCTGAAAAACATCCAACAGTGTGACACAAAACTCAAGATGACGTCCTCGGATGTCTTGTTTTGTCCACAACCCAAAAAAAAGCAGTACATTGTCCCAAAGGTGGGAAAGAAACCAGAAAATATTCAAATTTAAGAAGCTGGAATCATAGAGTTTTGATCATCAAAATAGTCGGCAACCAATAGATCAACCATCGAAGCTCTGTTGTAAACCGTATGAGCTGTGCAGGAACGGAAAACCTGAGATATATTTACAGCAACTGGAGCATAATGAACAGTTTAGCACATGCAGAGGAGTTTTCTAAATAAAATCCTTAATAAATAAAACACAATCACACTAAAACAGCAAAACTCTTGGTCGCCGAAGCGGTTTTTAATGATCAGCTGGCACAAGACGGCGGTTTCACTCCGTCCCCACCAAGCTGTTTACCAAAATCACGGTTTATCATTTACACTAATACAGCATGGGGAGAGAGTGTGACAACAAATCAGGTTTGTCAGAAATGGATCACATGAGAAACAGATGCCTCGAATCACATGATAATCACACAGCAGTGTCTCAGAGAGACGGGTGTTTTTCATTTTATTCTCTTTGCATGGAGAGTTTTTGAAAGAAAAAAAAAAACAAGATGCATTTTTGCGGTTGAAAATGTCAGTTTAGCATGGACGCAGGGCGAGAGCGGAGAGAGAGGGATGCCGTTTAAAATTTTTCCACATTAGTGCGGACATGTCGTGTGTGTGTGTGTGTGTGTGTGTGTGTGTGTGTGTATAATAGGTTTACACATTGCTCTTTGTAATGCATCCTGAAGAAAAAAGGGGATAGACGCAGGGAGAATTAAAGAACAGTAAGTCTGTGGGGGCAGGGAGGCAGCCGGGCTGGTTTAAACACCACTGGGAGTGAAGAATTCACCCCCTGCCATCCCGACCTCTGACCCCGCAGAATGTAGGCCTCAGGGGCAGCCCACTCCTGTGGAGAGACAATGCTGCAGATACCTATTGAGCCCTGGCTTTTTACTCCTTTACAATCCCCCCCCCTGCTTTTTTTTTTTTTTACATTTCTTCACTACATAAAAACTTCTCGCCTTGCAGGGTCCAAGTTTGGATTTAAAGCCTGTATTCAGGGGGTCGCTTTTGTGCCTCAACACAAGGCCTGGATGGGGGGAAAACACTCCCACCACCACCACACCTCCCTCCCCTCCCTCTCACTTCTTCGACTCCCTCATTCTTATTTTTTGCGGCCGAGTTATTTTCCCCAAAGCCCTCTGACATTCTGGCACCTGTTTTCCTCACAAAACCGTTTATTTATCACTGAATTATTAACTAAGAGCCCACAAAGTGTCTGCCACTTGGTGACATGTCCTGACTTCGTGGACGAGGTAGGGGGGCTGGTTGCTGTGGCAACAAGGGAGGGGGGGCTTTATCAGGGGAAAAAAAAAAAGCAATTTAACCAGTGTCTCCCATCTGGAGGATCGACGTTTTCAGCTGAAAAATGTTATAGGATTAATAAAATGCATGAGAGCAGCAACATTTTGCATTGAAGGGGCATGATGGGAAGCTCGCCGCGTGCTTTCAGCTCTGCAATTTTCGGAGGGTGGGGGGGAAGCGCATTTTTCTCATCACAATGGCTGTGCAGTGCACGATGAGCTCTGTAATGAGCACAGTGGAGCAGGCTGGAGAGAGTGGCCTGTACTTTTTTTTTTTTTTTTTTTGTATTTTAGGAATATAGCAGACACTCGAGCTAGAAAAGGGAAGCAGTTGGAAAATAGTAAAATTGGGTAACAATTTTTTTAAAATCACGTCGCAGAAATGAGCGATGGTAAAGCCTAAAAGATGACAGCTCTTGTTGTGGTTTATGTAAGGGGGGAAAAAAAAAGAAAAACAGCGTGCACATGCAAAGCGAAATCAAGCCGGAGCATATAAAGAGATCACAGAGAAGGAAGGGCAGCGACTGTGCAGCTGTCACAGGGTTTTAGATGTGTGTTTCACCACCGGGGGAGCCACGGCGGTGAAGACTCTTGACCGGGTAAAGCGATAGTCGGGTCAAAGCCACACAGATGGAAGTAACACACACTAGCCGCCGTGGTAGAGGGCTGAGAGGTGGGACGGGAGGGCTTTCTTTGTAGCCATGAAGAGCAGCAACAGCGTTTTGAAGTGGATACAGGCAGTTACTGAGAGGCTCGGTGCAGATTGAGCAGAGGCGGGGTGCAGCATGGAGGAATGTAAGTCAAAGCTGGCTGCAGGGGCCCAGCCGAAAGGGAGACGGAGCGGTGCAGGCAGGAGATGAGGGCGCAGGCGGGCAGGAGAGCTTTTGTTTCTCATCTGTCTTCAACCTGAGGACTGAGAAGAAAACCCAGAATGTTTTTCGATTTTAACCCGAAAACCTCTCGCTGACACGTGATGAATGAAGTGTTCGGGCTGCTGTGCGCTGACATGTTAGTTTGGATCCGTGTTGCACAGGTCACGGCTTGGTTTTTCTTTAAAAAAAAGAGCTTCAGCTAGCAGAAGCACCAGTCCGGCCCGCACTCGGCTGCTCTGCTACGGTAAATCTTTACGGTCAGAGATCACACCGCCTGCAGGCACTTTCAATAAAAAAGTCTCAGTAAAAGACAAATGCTCCTGCTCAACATGTCTTGAGGGGGATGGTCAGTCCATCAGACCGCCGCCCAACAAATGACTTCACACACTTAACAACCAGGATCAGTAGAAAACCATTAATCACCTCACTGTCTTTTCTTTGCAGGAGATCGTTGTGCAAACTGAACTATTCGACTTTATTATTCAAAAACACTCTCCTCTTCTTCTTCTGAAGATTTGAATCAATTGAAAGTGGAAGATGATTTCATCTGTGTCCTTTGTGAGTAATGTGGAACACATTACTTGCTTTTCCCAAATCGGTTCAGTCGACTGTGCCAATAAATTCCCCTTGACATGAGTGAGGAGCTTATATGTGGGGAGCATTTTTGCCTGATAATAAATGCCACTGAGAATTCCTGAGTAGGTTCAAATTCCACAAATCTACTGTGCGCTACAGTCTGCATTTTAGCATCAACCCCCTCTTTTTTTTCTCCAAGTTATCAATTGGACTATCACCATTTGTCCCCATAATACTCAAAGATAAAGGAGTGAGCCGCTATCAGCTCCACAGCAGGATACCTCTCATGTCCTCTGTTGTAGAGAGCTCACTTTCCTTTGTACTGGCACTGTTGTAATGAAGCAGCAATGGGAGCGTCTGGCAGACGCCTCGGGCCAGACCGGTCCAGTGAAAGCAGATCTGTGAGGAGATAGAGCTCAAACAATCATTGCTGAATTGGGAATGTTGAGTGAAGAAATTTCTTCCACTCTATTTCTCTCAACAGAGTGACACTCACCACACCAGAGCCACTGTAGGGAGCCACCGGTTACTGACGGGGGCCAAATTTCAGTGCAGCGCAGGCCTGTATAGGCGTTTCAAAAGGGACTCAGCCAAAACTAAAGCAGATGTGTGTGGATTTTAAAGTTTTAGACCACAGAGCGTTTGGGGGGTTCTCCACCAAAGCTAACCTCCCTTTAAAGTGCAGAGTGTTGCCATAAAGTGCAACAGTGCAAAGAAGCATGAAAGCGATGGCCACGCATGACATTTAACATGGAAATGTGGATACCTTGGGATTGAGTTGGTTTCCCTGCTTTTTTTTCCTTCTTCTCCACTCCGTCTAGTGGGGCTTCAGGTAGAAAATTAATGCAGTCATTGATCCCATCAAACAACACCTCCCAAGAATCAGCATTTTCTTTGATCATTGGGGCGATTAGATTTCCAGACCTGGCATCTCCATGCAGACCGATCCACAGGCCCCACTGTGGGGCTGATTTGCTCTTCTTCTGGATATGGATCCGCAGTCATGCGTGTTCCAATTAGTATGATGAGCACGAGGCGTAGTGTGAGGCTAATGCTTGCATGTCCAGGAGAGTAAATGGATTGTTAGTATGGATTTCCAGCTCCCTCGAGTCTCAGCAGTTGGTGGCCTTTCTACAGGGGTTATTGGCATAGTTAACCCAGTGTGTAACTATATAGCCAAACCTTCTGCTTGGCTCTATCGTTACACACTCTGTTGACATTGATAATGAATAGTAGCTCCCTTAGAGAAAGCTAAGAGTGGCAACATGCAATTTTGATGCTATGAATACAATCTACAAGCAGTTTACATGATAATTAGCTCCTGCTGGACTGCCCTTTTGGATTGCTAATTTATTTCTGCAAGAGAAATCTTTTATAAATGAGTAAAGCACACAGCTAGGCCTGTAACAAACAGTGATTTTTCATAACTGACTAATCTATTGAATATTTTCTCACATAATCATTAAATACTTTGAGAAAACGTCACAGTCTAAATGTAAGACTCTCTTGTGATGTCTTGTTGTTTCTGCAGCAGTTCATAGTCAGTTTACTATCAAGACAGCTGAGATGCCGGAACCAGGAACTGGTTGGACGTTTTCATCCATGAATGAAAACAGTAATCAAGAAGTTACAGATTGAATTACTTTTATTCACGTCTGTACAGTAAATGTAAAAANGAAAACAGTAATCAAGAAGTTACAGATTGAATTACTTTTATTCACGTCTGTACAGTAAATGTAAAAAACCCCTCTTCAATGGAAACACCTTTTCTTTCTTCTTTTTTTTTTACCCCATCAACATTCCCATGTGATGATTTTTTATATGTTAGAGAACACATTATGAATGACATAAGAAATCAACACCATGGTTGAGCATTTTCTACTTACAAGTTTGGTGTAAAGCTTGACTGATGCTGGATTTTTGGGGGAGATACCAATTTTAGGGAATAAAAAAAATCTGATATTGACATATCAGCCAATGTTGTTGATGTAAATGTTATAATAATAATAATAATAATAATAATAATAATAATAATAATAATAATAATAATAAAGGGAGACTGATGGGGTCACTGTTTATTCACTTTCCAGTAATATATTCAACAAACTAGTTAGCAGCTTATAATGTAGTAACAGCTTGACTCTGCACCACCGTCTTCTCATCTGTGTTGTGTACTCTGCTGCATGTGCTGCAGACATTGCTGGACAAACTATGTGATGACATCATATCCTAATTATCAAAAGCATCTTTTTATGTGTTGTGTTCTGTAAAAGAAGCTTTTCATATATCAGACTATGTATATGCCAATATACCTGCAATAAGCAGTATTGAGCTATAATATTGGCCAACTAATATATGGGTCGGCCTCTACTGCAGTATACCGTTGACAGGCTCAAAAGCAAAGATTCAGACTTCTGGGTTTTTATAATAACAAATTTAAGGAACCGAATATTGACAGCTTGCAGAGTTTAGCTTTCCATATCATTATTCTTCATCAGAATCATTTTCCGTCTGAATTACTCGAATGTTACAACTTACCATTGTGTAGCATAGAGGGGTTTTACAGTCGTTAAGCAGGGTAGGTGAGCTGGTATGCTCGAGGCAATGGTGCAGAGTTACTTCTACGTCATTCTAAGGCAGGAAAGGATCATTTTCAGGGGGAAAAAACAGTTTTAAATATCTAACTTAGATACTTAGAGATGAGTTTTTCAGTGTTTAGTCAACAAGAAGAGATGGACTTTGAGCTACAGTCAGTTGCTGGTTAGCTTAGCTTAGCATGAAGACTGGAAACTGGTGAAAACAGCGAACCTTGCTCTGTTCGAAGGCAACAAAATGTAAAATACCTCTAAAGCTCACGAATGAACTTTGTGAATTTGCAGGGGGAATGTGCCAAAATATTTCATGGCTACCTTTAGACATAGCCAGGCTAGCGCTTTTACCCTGTAGGCTAAGCTAACCAGCGACAGACTGCAGGTTCTACAGATACAAGACTTGGATCAGTTCTCTCATCTAACGCTTGGCAAGAAAGCAAATTCATAAATTGTCAAACTGTTTCTTTAATCGTCTCTGTACTACATCCCACTGCACATAAGTAACACCTTTATCAAACGATGACAAAAACACCTTCAACAAGGAATGAGGGCAGCTTTGACAGCATGATTTATGTGCACTTTTTTTTTAGCAGCCTATCATGTCACGTTCTGTATTTATTGTCTGAGCTATAATAGGCAGCCTGCAGCTCTCAACTATGAATCAGTGTTTTGGGGGAAATGGATGTCTGCGGCATATGATCCTCATGTTTTCTATTCACGAGGACAGAGGGGAGAAGAGTTGTTAATACAAGGCCTTCGATGTTCCCCAGGAAGGAATTACAAGTAGATGACAATGAAAACTCGGCCGAGACGCAGGAGATTTACCTTTGTCCACAACTCGAACCCCGTACACGGCGAATGCTTCATCTGTCAAGGTGCTGAAATCCAGTTGAGGTTCGTTTGTTCGCGACAGACTCCGGGACATGTGTCTTTGTCGCTACAAGGTCATTCATCCACCGCAAACCATAACAGGCCTTTTATTCTAAAGGCAGATGTAAACCCTCGAAAAAATTTAGCATCCCGGGCTACTCTGATCTGCAGCCAAATCGCCAGGCAGGCATGATTCAAGGATGCACTGAATTAGCGGCAAGACAAAGAGGAGGAGTCGGTTCTGCTTCTGATGTTTTCTCCATAAATCTGTGTAGCTCTCTTGATGCTTGCAGCATGAGAGCCCCAAAATTACTTAGAAAGCCTTGGATGAAGTACACAGCCATCTTCATCTAGATTTTAAATAAATATCCCCGCACTTCCCTTATCCTAACAAGATCTTAGAGGATGTACATTAACCGGTCGCGCTGATAGATCTGACTTTTCTGTCATGCGAGCAGAGTAACATCGATGGATTGCAGTCAGTTGTTGTAAAGCTGGAAAAATACTGATCACAACGGGTTGAGCTTCAGAGCTTTTTTCTGCATAATTCTCATTTTTTGGACTTGCTAATAAAAAGAAAATCAAAGGTTGCTATGTAAAAGCAGTATATTTAAATACTGATAACATTCATTCTGCTCTCAAAATCAAAATCTGCTGTTGTGTATCTCAGTGTGGGTGTCTCTCGGCCACATAGAGGACATTTCTTGCCATTTTAGTGTCACTGCAGAACCAATCACCCCATCACTCTGCTTTTTTTTTTTTTTCCCCCATTTTCTCTTGTCCCTCTCACACTTCTTTGACTAAATCCGCCTCTCAATCTGCCATCATCATCCTGGATGACAGCAGGCAGCCGAGTGAGATGGCTGCAGAGCTGCACAGATGCAGCGTTGGCCGCGTTAGCTTTCGGAGACAGGCACAGTTAATGCCCCTAACCCCATCAATTTGTGAGCACAGATTGAGTTTCCAGAGGAGCATGAGGCGATGTGGTAAAACTGTTGACTGTGGCAGACACTGAAGTTTTGCTTTTGAGGGACTTCCAGACCGACATAGCCGGGAGGCTCCGGGTCGTCTTGTCCGAGGGACAGACCGTCTGACCTCTGCTGTCAGAGAGGGCCTGTGGTTGACCTCTGCAAATTTCACATGTTGTCACATAAAGGAAGAGCTGCGCAATGTGAGTGAAATGTACTGTGCTCCGATTCAGTCTCCCTATCAGAGACTTTGTGCTGTGAAGTCACTGTTTTCGCAAAAAGAGCAACAAAAGGTTTTCATCAGCGTGGAGTTCAACAGTAACCGAACTCCAGGATTACTTCACTGAGCCCTAAGGAAGCTCACTTCATTTGGCTGCAAAACCTCTTGGAGTGCAAGTCATTATATTATACAGGTCCTGCAGTGTTTCGCTTCATACAGCAGGAAATAATTTATGTGGCAGTAAGTAAAATATGTGTTTATTTGTCAAAGATGAAGTTACTGCTCCATTGCTTTGGCTCTTTTTAAGTGTCTTAAGTCATTTGTGACATTTTGATTCACTAACAAGGTTAAACTTGATGATGTACAGTCAATGAACGAGGGTGAATCACACTGACATTCCAGTTTTTGAACGTAATGCTCCTCATTTTCCTTCCTCTGTCTAAACCTTCCAAGCTGGATTCTTGATTTCACGCGAGGCATCTTCCTCTCCTTGTTCTGTAGTTGCTGAAGCAGCAACCCTCGCTCGGCGCCGATTGCCGCTCTTGACAAGACGCGGCTATTTTCGATTCACAGGCGTAGGACTCTCCCTCTGATATGGAAAGCGAGTCTCAGAAAAATGCTTGATCTGCTCTTTGATGTTAAGGACTACACTGATCGCTGAACTCTATGAATAGCGTCAGTTCATGCTCAGATTTCTGGCTGTGGAGCGTCTTCTCTCACTTTATGAGGCTGTGTGAATATCAACTCGTCACATAGGAGGCATCATGATTAAATTTAGGGCCAATGGGCGATCGTAAATGCCTGCCAAAGTGTAAATCATACATGCTGCATACCTCTTTTTACTCCTGTTCATGACACAGCAGGGACAGCGTGAGTTTGCTCCTATTCAGCCTCTTTAAAGTGCAGCGAGGTGCTTCTCCCCCTCCAGTATTTTTCCTTTATTCTGCTCTCCAGTCCCCTATGTCTACTTCAAACAACAGAGGGGATGTTTTTCCTATAAAATACATACAGTGACATTTGTTCACTCTGTAGTATTTCAGGTGAATGTATTGCAGCACCAAAGACATAATTTTAATCTGGCTAAATTGTTTTTCCAGCTCTGAAATCAAAACAGATACAAATGTGTTCCCCGAGGTCGTTTTCCATTCACATTTTCCGACCTCTGCTCTCATCTTCTTTTTTTTTTCCTCCCTGCAGATGAAGCTGTGGAACAAGTACAAGGTAACCAGCATCCCATCCCTGGTGTTTGTGGACGCCGCTACGGGGAAGATCGTGTGTCGAAACGGTCTGCTGGTGGTCAGAGATGACCCTAAAGGTGAGCTCAAGTGTCTGCGGCCACACACACACACCCACGCTGTAATTTCAGTAAAACCCTCTCAATGATTTATTTTTATTTTTCAACCTCAAGCTTCTTCCTCTTTACTGAATGGTTAACCCCAACCACCAACCATCCAACCCCCAAAAACATCCCGTATTTAATGAGGTAATAGGAGCACATCTGAGGGTCAAAAGGACAGCATAGCATATATATATTTTCCCCACACTTTGTCTGTCACAGCTGTGTACTTTTAAAGCTGAATTCTTGGTGGGTGGGTAGAAACCTGTGGATTTCATCAGGGATGGCTGTGTCTTGTTTCACGGCCACTCTAGGCAGTGATTCCACCAGACGTGCTGCAGCGTGTTTCAGAAGCATCCCAGAATCAGCTCACTGCTCTGGTCTTTTAAAAAAAAAAACAACCATAAGCTTAATTCATCCCCTCATCATTTCTCAGTTTGCACATCCTTCCTCGCCTCTTCTCCTCCTCCACCTGAGATGCAAGTGGAGAAGGCAAGGAAGAGACATGAGGAGAGAGAGGAGTCAGAAATGGGCGTTTATCAAAATGACACAGCCTTGTTTCGGAGCTGTCGTTTTAAAGCGAAGCCAATTAAATATGACGGTGGCATAGTGGCATCATCTGTCCGTTGTTTTGTTGCAGTCTGCCGCTGATCTCTGCCAGAGGAGCCGAGCAACATACAGTATATATTTACTTTTAATTCGATTCACAGTGTGGCAGAATGTGACAAGAATGTACAGATGTCATACCTGTTTGTTATTCATACTTCACACACCCACATGTGCTGTGAAGTATTACAAAAAAAAGCAAAAAAGACCAAGTTGGCTTATATTTAAGTCCTATATATTATATACGAGTACACATATTTGTCAGGCCTGCTTCCGATGTGGTTTATATATCCTGCTTTCATACATCATAGATGCTAAAAAGACGAGGATGGACAAGTGTAACTCCTGCAGGAAGCCTCCTCAATCGTCAAGATGCTTTTTAGGAATTCAGACATCCTTCAAGATGGCGCACTAAAGATCAGTTTCTGGGTCACAGGCAGGAGGATGGAGGAGTCGAGATGGCTCAAAACGGAGGAATGAGGAGAGCTTTATTTTCGACAGATGGAGCTGCATAATGTCCAACATAGAGCATCCACATCCTCATTCACATGTAGCTCGAATTTAAACTAAATCCAGACAATCAATAAAAAGAATTGTGCAGTAATGGGTAAATAATTTGGTACTGAGCAAATGAAGATCAACAGCTGGCGGTGCTAATTCTGCAGTCAGGTGTCGTTAAATCACTGCAGAAGAATAGATGATGTAATTAACAGAGCATCATTCAAGTCTCACATAATGGAAACCTTTGTGGAAAAGGTGATGGAAACATGGAATGTGTTTGTTAAATGTATTCATTTGAGGGAGGTTAAGTTTCCTCATTTGTCAACATAGCAACTTCCTCTAGACTTTCCAAATGCTACTGGTCCGAATAGATCAAATTCTGACAAAGATGTTCCCTTTTCAGTGATTGTTAATAGGAAAGAAATGTCTTCTGGGCCAGTTCGCATCGAGAGATGAACGCGGAAACTGTTACAACCCAGTTTGGCAACGAGGTCGAAATTGCTTCACAGCCCAGTGGCGTTCCTGGGAGCTTGATTTGATTCCACGTTGCTTGGCCCACTGCACACGAGCATTAACGTTTACCTTGCCGGGGCCACTGGCTTTACATTGGAATGACATAGTTCACTTCTAGATAGCTTTACTGGTCGGAGTTAGAGGTTTTACAATTAGAAACCCTCCGTGGATTAAAAAAATCTGAATACCAAGAGCAATAATTGACCGTGCAGTTGTTCCTTGAGCATTTTAACAGAAGTGTTTTATAGTGGTACCTATGGGGAAAATGCTTTTTGGAGGCATGGGGGATTATTTCGTCAGCGGCTAATGGGACAAATTGGCAGCGAGGCTAAGTGGCAGGAACGCATCCAGCTTTCATTATACGTCCGCGCTCCACACGGATCCGATGTTTTCGTCTGCTTTCAGTTTTGGCTCTGCAGTAGACGTGTGACTGACATTTTAGTCATATATTTTATGTAAATAATTATCTGGACAGCAACTTTTGCACCTCAGCCAAGCATAAAAAGCTTCTTGCAATGTTTCATTTTTGTTCTTTAACTTCTGGCTTTTCCACCCACTTATAATCTGGATGGACGGATGCTTGACATTACAGCGATACAAGTGGCTTTGCAACAGTCCAAATTATTACAGTGGAACTATTCCAACTAAAAATATCAAGCATACCGTGTTGTATCAGTGCAGTAACTGAGGCTAGACCTGCATTTACACACACGACACTCATCTGAAATACCTGTGGAGATATTGCACTGACCCATCATTCAGCATTGGGCTAAAACGTTTCACATTAACTTTTTTTTTTCTCCCCCTTGTTTGGGTAGATGCTACCATAATTATGGTGCTGCCTGAATATTATAGCGTGTCCGTGTCTCACTCCCTCATCTGCAAAGCCTGTAATTTCTGCACTTTGAAGTGGAGATGGAGAATTAACAAAAGTGGGCTTGCATTCCTTTCCCGTAGCGAGGGCGTCCTCTGTGGCTGAGAAACTCTCAATATTTAAAAACGCTGCCTCTTCAAAAACCCTGTTTGGTCAGCTTGAAGTGTTGTTAATCATGTGACAGGGGTGAGTAGCGGCAGTATGGCAGGATGGATTTCGCATGAGCACTGTGACAGATTTCGCTGTCTGTCCAGTGAAAGCAAATCCAGGCCTGCAGTAATATTTTCCTCATTCGTTAACTGTTCTAGATGTGGGCAGGGAAGAGATTAATCAGTGGCTTCAGCAGCACAGATGATCACTGGCACCAGGATTCCCCATAATCCTATATCTCTTGCAAATGAAGTAGTAGTTTATATCTCAGTTTTTCCTGTATGAAGCAGACGGAGAGCGGCTCCCCACGTGACAAATCAATTCATCTACAGCAGTTCGGAGAGGAAAAGGGCCGTAAAAAGTTTGCCGTACATTCAGACTGGGAGGGGCGGGTGAACAATTCAGGGCCCTCTGCCTTTCACTCTCGATGAAAGGCCTGACTTGAGTGGCGGCAGACTAGCCTGCAGCGTAAAGATGGAGTGCACTTTTACAATCAGGACAACAATGAAAGGCCGCGCCAGCGCAGTGCAGACGTGTCATTCCTGCCTAATGAAGCTCTAGACAAGCGCGCTCGCATAAAGAGGCCATTATGAACCAGCCATACAAGGTTTTATTTATGATTACCCCCTTTTTAATTCGGCTGCACCAAATGCATCTCCAGAGCTCGACGGGAACAATGAGAACACCTTGAAAAGGAAATGGAAAGTGTGAAAGAGAGCAGGAGGGAAGTATTTCTGACAGCCTTCATTTGCTTGAGAGGCTCAGCTTTTAGTATTCATTAAAACCATATTTGGGGTGGAGGGTGGGTGGGGGGTGTTTCCAAAAGCAGATATCACAAAAAAATGACAAGTGCACATGACATTTTGATATCTGACAGCCGTGACGGAGACAGAAAACGTGTCTCTGGGTCTTCCACTTCGCTGATGCCGTAAGTCCTGGGTTGAGATTTAAATATCTGATGGATTGCTAAGAAATTTTGTCGACATTCGTGGTTCGTAGACATTAAATCTTAATGTTTGGGGTGATCCTCTACTTTTTGTCTAGCACCACCATGAATTAGTTAAATGTCTCCACCGCGATTGGACAGATTGTCATGTCAGTCAAACACCTGCAAATATGCGCAGGCGTCAGCTTCAGTTGCACTCGCTCATCATTTCACGTGACATTACCAGATTGCTAAACTGGTGGTGAACACAGCAAACACTGCCCCTGCGTGCATGTTAGCATTCTGACATTAGCATTAGCACAAAGCTGCACTATGTAGCACCTCACAGAGCTGCTAGCATGGCAATAAACCTGTTGTTTTCCTTCCCATGTTTCCCCTTTTCATTGTCCCCCCCACCCCTCCACCTTCCTACCCTCTCCCAGGCCTGGAGTTCCCCTGGGGCCCGAAGCCGTTTGCGGAGGTGGTGGCAGGGCCTCTGCTCAGGAACAACAGGCAGACAACAGACAGCAGCTCTCTGGAGGGACACTACGTGGGAGTGTATTTCTCAGCACACTGGGTGAGTGAAGAGAAAAGAGAAAGAGGACAAAGAGGAGCCCGGTTTTTACTTTTCAGGCCTCCCAACTCTGTCAAAACACCGAGACGTCGGAGAGAAGAAAGGGCAGCAGAGCGGAGCAGGAAGAGGCAGAGCAGTAGTCGAGACAGATAAGAGAGAGGAGCAGGAGGGCGGAGGCGACTCCATTGTGTTAGTCTGTTTACATTAACTGTGGTTAACTATCCCCGTCAGTCCTTTCACCACCACCTCTGGATCAGTCACCACACCCCGATGACATCAAGCTATTGTCTGCTCCTCTGCTGGACCTGCTGATAGCCGGTGAAGGTCACGACTCAGTGGTGCATGAAAGGCGGTACATCATCGCCGGACTGTTCCTGATGAGATGCAGCACAGGCTGCCGAGGCCAGTCAGCAGCACAGCAGCTGCCAGAGCCGCAGCCTCAGATACCGGCTCCTCAGAATGGTGACGCCTGAACGCTGGCTCAGACCCCAAACCCATAGAAAATTGAAAAGGACAAGTCACAGAAGCCATTACGGTTTATTTGCGGTGTTTTTACACCACATTCCCCCGGTCGCTCGTGTAAATCTATCTGCTATTAAAGTAATTTTACAAACAAGGCATGCCAGCCCCTCGCTTTGGCATCCAAAGATTGATATATTCATATTTTTTCTTCTTAATGTTCCAGCGACCTGAAATGGCCCGTGGCAGGGACACATGTGACCTACATTTCGCTTCACACTTGCAGTGTGAGAGAATGTTCCTTTCAGAAAAGCTCATCACAATGAAACTTAAGCTCGAAGCTGTCTGCAGTTGCCAGCGAAAGGCCACATTAGACGGTTTGATGACGCTCTCTCACTGACACCACATTGTGTAATGAGTATTAAGCACAGTGTTTACGAGAACTGAGAAAGAAGTCAATTATTAAGCAGTTAATTGATCAAGGCTTTGTGCTCCACTGCTCCTTTCATGATTAGCGTTCATGGCTGGATCAATCACAGTGCCTGACATGCTGTGTCCACTTTCATGAGCTTCAGTTGTATTAAAATACAGAGTAGAGTTGGTGACTAATTAATGAATGAAAAATGGTGATAAACTTTACTACATATTAGATATTAACAGTTCAAGGAATAATAAGCAAGATAGGTACAGTACTACAGATTTGGAAGAAGAAGAAGTAGCCAATATGGTTATTATGTTTATATTTACATGGACTTTGCTGACTACTTGTATGCAAAAGAGTCCTGCAACAAGTTGCATCTGTTATTACCAGTAAATAACCAGTTAATATTAGAACCCTGTCGATATAGTTTTATAGTATATTTTTGGCAGATATTGGCATGTCACAGATATATTGGTACCCGTGTATAAAACGTTTTCTTTTTTAACAGAACATAATACAGAAAAAGATGCTTGATTTCATTTGGAAATGGTGTAAATGAAAAAGTTGTCCAGCAGAGCAGCTCTGACTCTCACTTTCCAATACTATCAGCTCTGTCTGCAGCACATGTAGCAGAGTACGCATCCCAGCTGGAGTCAAGCGGTGCCTTCACTGTAAGCAGATAACTAGATGTGAAATACATTCGTAAAGACAGACCCCATCATTTTCCCTTTGCAGTGTAGCTCAACCATAATGCATATGAATGTAAAACATATTTGCTAATATGTTAATAATCTGCGTCTGCCAAAAACATCCAAGACTAGTCGGTCCTAATAGCTAATATATTCATCTTTTTTTATTAACGTTATAGGACTTATTAACTTCAGTGAAAAATCCATGTGTTTTGCTATATACTTCTAAAAAATAATGTTATTTATTTGATAGATGACTCCTGGTACTCTTGTAATATAAGGTGCGCCAAAAAAAAAAAAAGTTGTGGCCTTTTTTCTGTTTCATGTAGCTGGAGCAGTCAGATTCATAAAAATTAAATTGCTTAACTGCTGTCCAGACCAGGAAATGAAAAGTGCTTTACTGTACATTCAAAGCAAGGAGTGTAAAAGCGCAGACGGAGAACACACAGAGCCTGGGAAAGTGTCTGGAAGTTAATGCTGGCCTGTTTTCCTTCCCACTGCCACAGCACACTGATGTCATCCTAATGCCAGCCATACCAGCGCTCCCTCTGCCTGCACAGAGTGTGGACTCTCCAAACACACACACACACGGGAGAACAAATGCATTCTTAAGCTAGAGTGTACTGCAACAGGATTAGAGATTTAAGAAGCCCGGCCTATATTTGAAAGAAGCTGCATACAAAACAAGAGAGAATTACTAGTTTGTAGAAAGGTGTTTGGTGACAGAGAGGGAGAGCATTTTGGGAAATACCCCACCACTGCCGCACCATTTGTGATGATGTGTCTCTCTCTTGTTTTCCTCTTTTGCCGTGTCTTAGTGCCCGCCGTGCCGCAGTTTGACTCGAGTCTTGGTGGAATCGTATCGAACCGTCAAAGAGTCGGGCCAGAAGTTTGAGATCGTGTTCGTCAGCGCTGACAGGTGAGATTCACCGTCGGGATCATATTTATCGACATCTGCCTCCGTCTATCAACGACACAAATAATGGTCGTCTCGATATAGAAAATGAACATCTGTTGTGTTACCACGTGCAGGTCAGAGGAGTCCTTTAAGCAGTACTTCAGCGAGATGCCGTGGTTGGCGGTGCCATATTCAGACGAGGCTCGACGGTCACGACTCAACAGACTCTATGGAATACAAGGTGTGTTACATCCTCTTTTTAAAATACTACCTCACATCTCAAAGCTAAGAGCAGACAGTGGAGGTTTTTTTGGTTTTTTTTTCTTTTTTCCCTGCCAAGCCTAGTTATGTCACACGCTGGCATAATGGCTGACAGCTCTCTGCGCCAGGCAGGCAAACAGCAACACAGATTGCCCTGCAGCCTGAGGAATGTGGGCCGGTTATCAAGTTTACTGTCTCGCTGGCTGCGGAAGTGCTGCAGCTCTTCCCCTCTGCGCCGTTTCTCCTGATTCCCCCTTCCTCTGTGTGTGTGCAGAGGACTGTGGATGAAGTTAGCAGGAGCTTGCTCTCGGCCTGTCCTGCTAAGAATGTCAGGAATGTGCAGAGGACGAGTCAACACTGCCCCACCACCACCACCTCCTGCAGTTCACGATCGCCTCTCACCACACCACCTCAGTCCACATGCGCAGACAGGCACACTGTGACTCATGCTTGTGATAAGGCTGTTAATAAGGCGAAGGGATTGTAGTCACAAAAGGGTGGTGGGAGTCAATTACATGTATAAAATAAACCTCAGAGGTGAAACTGAAGAGGAAGGGAAAAAAACCCTCAGTGGGAGAGGGAACAATCTGCGTCATGAAGCGATAATTAACCACAATGACCCAAACTACCTCCCATGTTCCTCTTCCTTCCCTCTGCAGGTATTCCCACGCTGATCCTGCTGGACGCGGAGGGTCACATGATCACGCGACAGGGCCGGGTGGAGGTGCTAAACGACCCCGAGTGCCGGCTCTTCCCCTGGCACCCTCGACCCGTCCTGGAGCTCAGCGAGTCCAACGCCGTGCAGCTCCACGAGGGGCCCTGCCTCGTCCTGTTTGTGGGTGAGTAGCGGGGAATTTATAATGCGACGCAGCACCACATGGGGGGCCCTGCCTGAATGAAGTGGCATTTATGTAGAGCGTATTGAATGTCAGACTCTGTGGAAAATTCTTCCAGTGTCGAAAGGTCCAGAGGTCTGAGCAGAACTGGCTTCTTGTAGTATTTATTCATCTATTTATATGCTAATAAGGAACGCGCAAAAAAAAAAAAAGTGTTTTTGTGAAATGATTTAAATCTGAAGGCAGGGCAGATGCGATGACGTTATAAAACAGAATGGAGGACACAGTGGTGACCCTTTTAAAATGTGAGACCACCCTGATGTCCGTGGAGGTCAAACCAAATTGCAAAACAAGACGGAAGACCATCTGTGCACAGTCTTTCATCCCTTCACTCATCTGTCCAGCAGGCTCTTCTCTTTCCTTAACTCTAATTTCAGTCATCTGTTCAATTTTTATTCTTCCTCTCCCAGGTGGCTGTTTTTTTTTTTTTTCATACTTTTAACATCGTTCTGTGTCTCTTCCTTGATTTATTCAGACGCTGAGGAGGAAGGTGAATTGGAGCCAGCCAAGGAGTTGATTCAGCCAATCGCAGAGAAGCTCATGGCAAAGTACAAAGCCAAGGAGGAGGAGACGCCACTGCTGTTCTTTGTGGCTGGAGAGGTGAGATAAGCCGCTCGAGGCAACTTAAGACAGAAATGCCATTTTAAACTAACTGTCGCAGCCCAAGTTGGGGTTTGTTTTTATTTGACATGCTCTACTTCTAATTGTTTGTGGCTCTCTGTGCATGGGATTGTTTCATTCCTCACAATTATGGCCCAACCACTTCATGCAGCAGATACTGACATCGATACTGACAACACAATCACCTAAAAATAACACACATAAACACGGAGCATAAACAAACATTTCCGATTTGCTTTTAAACCATTGTGGCATTCTTATGTACCCATTAGAGACACTTAAAAGTCAAAAAATATACTCTTGAAATAATAATGTGGTTTCCAAAGGGTTTTTTTGACCTACTTTTCCTCATGTTTGATTATTTTTCAGCCACTTGGGGGAACCAACAGTTGTTTCTTTACACATCCAGCGGATACATAAGCAGCATTTATTCAGTCATATTTCTCTCTTTTGGTTCTGTTTGTTGTCGCCAGTGACTCCTGATGGAAATAGCGGGCGTTCTCGCTGCTAAATGCTCCACTGTCTTCACCATCGAGCTGTTAGCTGCTGAGCAGCTGGTGCACAGCCAGTTTTAAGAACTTTTTTTTTTTACCCTGAAAACAGCTGCTTGGTGCAACAAATACTTAAACTGTATCAGTGATGTGAGCGAACAAAACAGTGAAGGTACGAGCATGAAAACAATGAGCTAACAGATGCTAAAATCTGTCAAGCTGAAGGGAAGTTGCACAATCAGGTAACCTCTGTCAAATTATAGTCATATGATCCACTGGTAATATATGCACCCAGCAGCCACGACATTAAAACCACTGACAAGTGATACAAATAACAGTGATTATCTCATTACAATGCCACATGTCAACAAGTCAGTTGTTTTTCTCCATGCTTGTATATTTAGCATCGACATACAGACAAGAGACCAATCAGACACACAAGCGTGACATTAACAAATTTGCAGGTGCAAACAAGTACAGTGCTACACTTCATAATTACTTATTCAGCTGTTTATCTTAGTACATGACATGTATATGGAAAACCTGAATTGTGCTGCTCAGTTCTAGTCTAATTTGGTTTCAAGTACGACATGCTGAAATGTATTTCCAAAACATAATTCAATCGGCTGAATCGTTAATCGTAGCAGCTATTTGTTCCGTACCAAGAAGATTGGAGAATTCAAGTAACCACGTTTGTATTTGGAAGCATTCCAGCTTCTGGACTTTCAGTGTAGCTAAATCAGCAGCCAAGAAGGCTAGACTGGCTATTTTGCTGCAACCCTGTATCCTAACAATCAAACCAGAGGACACAGGGGATATTTATATTCATTGTCACCAAAACTAAATGAAACACAGTCAATTCTTGAGGTTGATGTGTTCAGAGATCAGAGCGACTTTGACAAGGGCCAGATTGTGACCGCTGAACAACCAGGTCAGAAGATCTTCAAAACAGGAGGTTTTGAGGGGTCTTTCCATTATACAGGGGTTAATTCCCACCAAAAGCGGTCCAAGGAAGGACAACCAGTGAACCAGTGACAGGTCTTGGGTCTCAAGGCTCACTGATGTGTGTGGGAAGCAAAGGTTGGCCAATGTGGTCCGAGCCACTGAAGCTCAAACTGTTGAAAAGTTAATGCTGTCCATGATAGACAGATGTTAGAACACACTGTGCATTCTTTGACACCTACCTAAATTGTTGCAGACCACGCGCACCCCTTAATGCCGATGGTATTTCCCAGTGGCAGCGGCGTCTTCCAGCACTCTGCCACACTGTGAACATTGTTCAAGGACCATGAAATAGAGTCCAAAGTGTCGACTTCTCCTGCAAATTTCTTAGATCTTAATCCCATGTGGATGTGCTGGAAAAACCCATCTGATCCCAGAGGCCCCTACATCTAAACTTGCAGGATTTAAAGGATCTAACGCTGAGGTCTTGGTGCCTGATGTTGGGAGGTCTTGTGGGTCCTTGGTGGGTCAGAGCTGTTTTGGCGACACAAAGGGGGCCCTACAACAGTACTTTGCGTGTGGTTTTAACATTGTGGCCTCTTTAAATTTGGAAGAGTTTTGACCATGATATGCTTCTGAGCAGGACACTGAACAAAAAACATATGCAGTGGAAACCAGCAATTCTGCAGCAGCAGCAGCAACAAAACCTCTTATGCAACAGACTCTTGTTGGAATGACAACATTAGAGGCCCTTTGCTTGAACCTGCAGGAGAAACACTCAATCCAACACCTGACCCACAATTCAACTGTGCGCCTCCATCATGATGGGTCGACCCAGAGCGTGCCAGCAGGCTTTCTTTACTCCCCCACACTGCTTCCAAATTGCCCCTACATCTCCTGTTGCACCTCCACCCACATCTTGCCTGTGTGGGACGATGGAGTTTTCATAACTCCTGTTATCTGTTGTTGTTCTGTCTCGACCTTTGCAGGACTGGTGGAGTTAGCAGCAGCAGCAGACATAATTACCAGATTAGCTGCCTCTCCTCAGTTCCCCTGCTACCTGCCCTCCCTCTCTGCCCGGCAGTCTGGGTGGACAGCACTGGCTTCTCATGTCACTCACCATAAAGTGGGCTCAGGTTTCGGCCGTGGGGCTCGCACATGTGCTAACCGTCGGACCCCCGGCTGCTCCACTCTAATGTCAGTCTGGAAATGTCACCGACATACGTGCACAGAACGGAAAAAGGGCTCAACTTTTTCCGAAAGACGAGAGTTGACACGATTGTGTTTCGTGTACATTGTCTGCGTGCCAATATTTGTTTGACCTAACACAAAGAAACATTGTTGCATTGGAGCTTGTTGTAATTCAGAAGCTTCTCATTTTATAGCTGCAGTCTATGTTTGCTTTGTTTCCCTCGTGGCACACATGCTTAGCCAGATACTTTTACATCCATGTCGCGCAGGTATAATTTCCTGGCTGTAGCTCAACCGGCTATGAAATCACCAGGTTTCATTTCCAGATTGGGTTCACAGTCAGATATCACTTCCCATTTCAGACAGTCAGTGAAGCTTCCAGGCTCTGGGCTCAGACTCCTTCACCTTGGCCTGGGTTTGCCCTGGTAGTCGCACACTTCCTTGCCAGGCCAGCTGCTGGGTTTTCTGTGTCCATGAGACAGCAGTATGTTGGCAGTCTCTCAGGGGGAGGCTCGGCCCAACCGAACGACACAGGATCTTCTTACACCGCTGAGAAAAAAAGAAAAAAAAGAAACGCACGCCGCAGAGTAGTATACTGATTTATAAATGCAGAATGAAAGATCTTTTGTTCTTTCATTTCTGCTGTGTGCTGGCTGTTGCATGTAAAATGAACTCTGGTGGTATTATCCAGTCACATAAGAATTTAACTGATTTTTGTGGCAAGCAGCAGTGACTGTTGCCTATGATTCTGCTCTTCAAAGCTTTGTTTTCCCATGCATGTTTTGTGTGTGTGTGTGTGTCCCTAAACAGAATGATTGCTTTGACTTTGAGATTATAATGTGTTGCATAAACACTCCAGGGCTTCCTCACGAGCAATTATTCAAATCTTAGCACACTGGAAGTTTCCTCCTCCTTCATTATTGTCTCTCTCCAGTTGCTAGAAAAGACTGAAAAGGTCAAAACTGCAATAACCTAATGCCGGTCTTATGACATATAACATGCGTATTTTTAGCCATGCATAGTGTGGTTATAGGGATGGCAATATCAACCTCCCACCACCAGACAAAAATATCTATGAAATCTTGACCTGGCATTTACAGTCTTAAGAAAACAACATCCTCTGTCTTTGGATCTGCTGATTTTTCCTGTAGTACAACCAGGTTTGCATGTGTCTGTATAAATACAAAGTCTTCTCTCAGATGGACTGCACATTTGGTTTGGTTGGTCAGGCTTTAGTGATGCTGCTAGTTTTCCACTAGCGTCACCGTGAGGTTCACATGTAGAGCTAAAACAATGAGGCAGTGGACAAAAAAATAAATTGATAAATCTGATAATCAGTTGTTTCTAATTTTGATAATTCAAGTTTAAAAATGAAATTTTGCTTCTTATCTTGGTCTCACATGAGTGTAATATAGATATTTTGAACTTTCCCAGTTTGCAACACATTTGATGGCTTCACTTTGGAGTCTTGAGCACACACTGATGGCAATTTTTCATTCTGTTTTATAGAACCAATACTGGCTGTCTTACTGTCAAAGAAATAAATGAGGCACTCAAGGAAATAAACATCAGATTGTTTGAGAATAAAAATAATTGTTAGTTGCAGCTGTATTCATGAATTAACATGAGATGTTGACCTTTAGGATGGACTGTGAGTGTTGAGCTCCATCATCGGGTCAAAAGTTTAGTTTGTTTAATGCTTTAATGACCAAAAACCTGCAAAAATAATGATGAATTTAGTGCTCATTAGCAAATATTAGCATGCTAATATGCTAAACTAAGCTACTGTTCAAGGTAAATATTGTGTCAAAGTCCTTATAAGCAATTATTTCAGGCCAACAAGACCAGGACCCTATTGAATGAATGGACAGATGGTCGCTGGGACATAAAGGCTGCATGTATAGACTAAGAAATTGAATCTGAACAAAAAAATGCTTAAAAAGTTTGTGACTTTGACCCACAACAAGGTTGAAAAAGCCGTTTTCACAGCTGGTTACACTCCTGCTATGCATGCAGTTTTCCTGGTGCAGCTGCTGTAAGGCAGGTGAATAGCTTTTGCCAGGACCATTGTAGGCATGTTAGCTCAGAGCTAAGTCCACCCTCACGGAGATGCTACCATACCATGGTGACTTTCTAATTATTTTCTTGTCTCATATTTGCTCAAAAAGGCAACATGAACCTAAAGTTTGCATCAGCTTATCTTATGCCTAAACCTCTATGAATCTGTTTCCATCACTTTCCTTTTATCTTTAGATGGATCTCGTATACCTTGTACACGTTCTTTACCGGGTGAAAATGTTTAGACTTTGAGCATATATTCAGTTACTGCTGAGAATATCCACTATTTGACAATCTTTGCCATCAAAGCCGCTCCTCGGGATGGACGCAGCCCCGACTCGGAGGCCAGTGTTGGGAGAGGGAGGGATCGTTATCACCATCGGCCGAGGCCTTATCAGGTGGTCATCGTCTGTGAAATGCCACAGTGCATCAATAATCAGAATAAGGCTGATACGGCCCAGCAGGTCGCTCACGGTAAACACACGCTGAGCCTTATCACAGCTGTGAGTGCGGCCACAGCGCGGCGGCCCTTTGTCTTTTTTTGTTCGGCGCTGAGCTGCAGAGGGCGGGGGGGCCTCAGGAATGGCTGCACCTCACGAGAAGCAGTTTACACAAGCAGAGGAGCCACACAAAAGACAGATGCATGACTTCCTACGGAGGCGAAGACTGACTCAGAGATTGCATCTTCTCATATCGGAGAGGCTGGAAAAGGCCACGGTGACAGATTGTGGAATTTCTTCTCTTTGTGGTTTCTTTACACTGCGTGCCCAGATGATCTATAATCTACGCTCAGCATGGCTGCAAAGGGAGCCTGCGAGGGGAGGCTTTTATTTGTAGTGGGAGAATCGAGCAGTATTTCACTCGTAACAGCATTGTCCTTAGTGACAGCTTACATCTGTGAGTATTAAGTGGTCAATGTGCGCTGATTTGCTGCGTAATAAAAAGGGATCTATTTGGAGGAAGTTCGCTGCCTAGAAGAAACACCACGCTGCAACTCATCTGTTCCATCTGTTAGCAGTTTTGCAAAGTAGAGGTCACGGACTTCGCCTTGGCATACTTATCCTTTTTAGGTAGCGGCACAGCCAAGCTATTCAATGAAAAGTCTGAGGGTTGATCGTGTGGTTTGATCCATTTAGCAAGAATAGCTGCGGATTTTCTGATAACAGAGAAGACGCAACAAAGGGAGCTGAGAGGAGGGAATGTTTGAGCGCCACATGTAGCAGGAAATCCATCCAAAGTCGTTCTATCATTGACTCTGTTTTGTCTAAACTCACATAAATCAGTAACCGACAGCATTAACATCAGAAGCACTGCCTCTTTCAGAAGTCCAACTCTTTGTTGCAGTGCCACCCTCTGGCCTTTTCTTGTAAGTTCTCGGTTTGCAACATAATCTCTTCCATATGAAACTGATCTTTTAATCTTTGAAAGTCTCCCTCCGAGCCAGAAAAACTAATTTGAGGGGAATTCAGGTCATCGTGTTGGGAAGATGAGAAAATGTCTCGGATGATAGAGGACATTATCTGAACACGTTGAAGTGAACCGTGTGACCCGACCAAACGTAACACATGCAATTCATTTGAATGGGAGAAAATATGGAACAAGAAAAATGGATCTCTGTCAAGGCAGGAATGCCAGTTTCAGAAGCACTCCCAGCTGGAACTAAAGCTGAATTACGAAACTATGTGATTTCTTATTCCGTCTCAATAATTAATGGTCCTCTCAAGCTTGTTTGAAAGTTGCTGCCTGCCTGCCCGGCAGTGATTCATTTATGTTACCTGCAGCTACACAACTTGTAATCCTGACTTGTTAAAGGGTGAAAGGTGACATCAAGCCTCAGGCTGAACATGGGTGAGGCCTTTTCAAAGTAACTGCAAAGAAATAAGACTGGAAGCCTCTCGAAGCCCAGCAGCTATCTATTTTTAACGTCCTCCTTTCACAAGTCCGCGCACTGCTCTGTCTCCTGCCTACATGCGCTATTCAGCTGACTTAAATCTGATGTGAGTGAGCTTTTGGAAGAGGAGGGATGTTGTCGGACCCCCACCTGGTTCCTTCCTGACTTTGCACACAGCAGGATGTGTGACTAAGCAGCAGCTCGCCGGTCTCTCTGGGCAGGCTGCCTGCAGGAAGACGGCACAGAACACAGTTTCATATTCTCTTTCAAGAAGTGTGCATTAATAAAGATTGTGCCAGGCAGCTCTGAATTTTGTAGGGTAATGTTAACGTGGCGCGGTTCAAGGAAAGGGCGCCGTCCTCATTTTCTGAAGTGTGAACTGATGAGCGGCAGAGGAAATGTGTCGGGTTTTCTCCTCTGGAACGTAGCCAGTGTTTGGTTTGCGTGTTTGTCAAAGCACTTCAGATGCTATAATGAGAGAAGGAAAGAAAAAAAAAAAAAAAGCCCCTTCGTACTTCACAGCAATTCACTTCCCACCATGTACAGAGCTGCATCACTTGAAGTTCTGTCGCATGTTTTTCAGACATTTGCAGGCATTCCAGGTGACATTTTTACTCCTGAAGTTCCATAGTTAATGTTGTAAATGAGGATGGGCTAAAACTAAAACTGTTTGTACTGTAAGCTGATCCATGCTGAGATTATTCTTTATTTATTATGTTTATATTTCTGAATATAAATTGTCCATTGTTTTGAAAACCCTGAATTATACACATTTATGGGCTTATAATTGTACTTTTTGGGGTCTAGTAGAGTGTATGGAGAGT